>NC_053165.1:64771160-64908660 GCF_016835505.1 Polypterus senegalus
CCAGGCAATAGATGGCAGCAACCCTCCATATTGGCGCCCATTCAGGAACCAGTAGGGGATGCTGGGAGTTGTAGTCAGGCAGCACAGCCCTGCTGGGGTCCAGGGAAAAAAACTCCTTGCTGCATTGCACTTCTGTATAACCCAGAAATACTTCCAACAGGCAGCAGCCCTGGCACCAGAAATACCCCCAGGTCCTCAGTAAAAGAGGCCACACTTCGATCTCCAGGCGACTCGGAGCTGGGTGGACAGACAGCAACACTCAACTGGAGGAGGGCAGTGCGGAGGTGAGAGGAATTGTGGAGAGGCGATTAGAAGAGAGAAATTCTGTGCTTGTGTTACTTGGAAGAGGTATTTTTTGGTATAATAAAACACCCCCTTTATTTGAACACGGGACCCTGAGTGTGTTCATGATGCCCCCATCTCTGTGACACAGTTTAATCAGTTTAATTTGTGCACTCACAGGGGATTCATCACTTGGGTGTTTTCCGTCTCAAAACTGTTTTACATTTTGTCTGGTACAGCGGTAGTGTAGCTGCCACGCGACAAGGAGACTAGGGTTCAAGTCCCAGGCACTCCCTCAGTGGAATCTGCCATGTTCTACCCGTGTTTGCTCCCAGAGTTGAAAGACATGCAGATGAGGTGGATTGGCAGTGCCCTAACATGTGTGCTCACCCTGTGGTAGGCTGGTACTCCATCCAGGGATTGCTGCTGATGCATGCTGGGACAGGCTTCAGCTGATTTAGAAAACAGATGACATATAATTTTACTTTTAATACTTTGTGCTTTTATGGTATGTGTGCATAAAGAAGTTTTAATAATAATAACAAAAATAGATACAACAATGACATTATGGAGTTTGCTTTTACCGTGTTAGGTAATTTGATGTTTATACGAATGTATCTAAATATTTTACACGTGTTCCTGTGTTATAGCTTACCCTCTGTCAGTGGTTCATGTGTCTTCATTAAAAAGTGCTATATGAGAATAAACTGAATTGAAATAAACTGAGGTTTATAATCACAAGAGTAGCAGTTCAGTCTGTCTTAACTCACCTAGTGAACAAGTAATTATATATATATATATATATATATATATATATATATATATATATATATGTGTGTGTATATATATGACTCCTCTGTTGGTCAGTCAAAGAAAAAAAATTGAAACCCACTGAAATGCTAAATGCTCTTCTTCAAACCAGACATTCCTCTCTCCATGTTATGGAATTGCAATTAAGGGATGCTCCTTCCCTCAAAAAAAAAAAAAAAAAATATTTCAAGAGGTGGCATTATTAGGAGTGATTGTAGAAACTCACCCAGGGCAGCCAGAATAAGGAAAACAAAAGCAACTCCCAGAACGCCAGCATCTTCTTTTGTGTAAGACAAAAGTCGGCTTATCGTGGCTTTTGAGCTTCCTCTGTTGTCTTTTTTGTTGCTCTCTTCAACGAAAGCACTCGAGGCCCCCGATTCATCATCGTCGTCTTCTTTGGTTTTGTCTTCATTAATTACTAATAACTCCCTCTTGGTCTTTACCAAACAGAGCAATTTCCAAAATCCTAATGTGGAAAGTGACGAAATACAAGACCACGCAAACAGACTGAGGAACCATGGTGCACCCAGCAAGGCGGCTACTTCTGAAAACAGCAGCAACTTGGCTACGGCATAGACCACCATTAACATGCACAGGACAGAAATTCCCGTGTTCAGTTTCTTGACCCTTCTGGGGCCATCCGTGCTGTTTCGGGCTACACCGGTTGAAGCTCCAAGTAAGACACAAGCTCGGATCAGACAGGTCAACCACACATCAATCGTGGAGGTGAAGATGTCAAAGCTGTTCAGCTCTTGCAAGAAGCGTCTGACTTGTGTGCCGTCAATGTACAGGATGGTGGTGAGAGTAACGTCCAATAGGACAAACAAAAAGTTACAGCTCACCGAGACCACTGCTCTCATTCTGGACCTTCAGCCCCAGCTCAGCACAGCATGAACCTGCAATGACATTAAGG
Organism: Polypterus senegalus; assembly: GCF_016835505.1. Lineage (NCBI taxonomy): Eukaryota > Metazoa > Chordata > Cladistia > Polypteriformes > Polypteridae > Polypterus > Polypterus senegalus. The sequence goes on from NC_053165.1 coordinate 64,773,166, forward strand.
GCATTATGAGGGACTGGATCAGAGCATCAGAGAAGAAGCTTAACACCATACACAATACAAATGCAAAACTTAAGGCATACAAAGTCCTACAAATGGTCACACAGCAGGTGGTCTGGCAGTGTGGCATAGTGGGAAAGGTGCCAAGACATTAAACCACAAGGATGAGAGTTCATTCCCACATCTGGCGCATTGTGCAACTCTCAGCAAGTTACTTAACCTACCTGTGTGAGAAGTGAAATATCAACTGTGAGCAAACAGCCGTACAAAAGGTGTTGTACCTCGGGAAGGTGTTCTTCATTAAAAGGTGCTGTATAAAAATAAAACAAAGTTATTTAACAGTATTGAGTCTTACTTAACAGGACAAAGAAAATGTCTTTCCACAGTGCTGGCTCATTCCAACAAGAATATGTGCTTACACACACTCTTCTGATGAGGCCGCTGTTAAAAAATGACGCTGCAATGTCGTAATAGTAAGAGTATTCATCATCTCAACTGATGCACAACGCTACAGTAAGATGAGGACTTCCTGAACAGGCACAGCCACTGCTAAGATGACAGAAAAATAAAAGACAGAGGTGCCACTGTTTGAACATTTACTCGAGTTTACACAAACACCTTGTGTTTATTGACATTTTCTGTGTATTTGTTCCCCCAAATAGCCTGTTGTTAGTTCTTATGTGGTTCCCAGCACAGACAAGGACAGGCCTAAACTCCCCAGGCCACAGCCATTAATGGAAAAAGCCAACATGCCAAGTGGAAGGATACCCTGTGTGTAACAATGCCTCGCATTTCATGACAGGCGCCTTACCTCTTGATGTTTAACATTCTGTCACTAATGAAGCAGCCGCTTTAGTGACTTTCAACTGAACATCTCTTACCAAGATATGCACTGTCATTTTTCCAAACTTTGTATGTGTAAGAAATAAAGAACATTAAAATATCAAATAAACATGTCATATTTTACACTACCAGTCAAACATTCTACAACACCTTCAGTTTTTCTTGTTTTGATTTAGTGAGCAGTCAAGCAAAATGACCCCTTTTATTGGCTAACAAGAAAGATTACAATATGCAGGCTGTTGAGGTAACTCAGGCCCCTTCTAAGATGACTCACGTACAGGTTTTCTGAGGCTGTTCCTGTCCTAGTCTCTGTATAAACACAGGGAGTTCCAGTTTCTGTATTACATCTTGACTGAAGAAGGGGCCTCGAGTTGCCTCGACAGCCTGTAGATTGTAAACTTTCTATTTAGCCAATAAAAGGAGTCATTCTGCTTAACTTCTCACTACATCCATAATGGCTAATGCGGCATAACCCCCTAGTACTCCTGTTTTGCTTGAAATTTAAGCAGTTCAGGTCCACTGAATAACCTGATATGGCACAAAGCTAATTAGCAAATTGCCAGGGGTTAAAAAAAAAAAAAAAAGTTTAGGATACCCAAAAAGCTATAAAATAGTATAAATTTTCAAGATTAAGTGAAAAAGTGTTTTTCAGGGTACAAATAACAGGTAAACAACTTTTCTGCAACATTGGAAATTAATTAAGTCTTGAAAATTGATGCAAACAATTCCTGCTGGTGTGCCATTTTTTGTTGATTACTCACAAATCCGCTGTCTCTATAAAAACAGGGTTGGAACCAACTGGGTTGCTGCACCCTCTCAAGCATTATTTGGACAATACTGCACTTTATGCCCATATACTCATCAATTCCACCCGAGGGTGTAAACGTTAACATTATACAAAGTTATTGTCCGTTTTACCTGCATTTCTTTCACTCTTTAATTTAATATTGTTCTTTCTCAGTATGCTGCTGCTGGAGTAGGTGAATTTCTCCTTGGGTTTAATAAAGTATCTATCTGTATGCTGCTGTCATAATTGTGGGAAAAAGGAAATTAACAAAAGGCAGCAGACAGACCATTATAACCCTTAAACGTGTGGGTCTTTCTTTTACAGAAATTGCAACGAAATCCAGTGTGTCCATGAGTAGTTTTCTACACCTTTCAAAGAAACTTGCATACTGAAACTCCGAGAGGAACAGGTCTAGCAAAGCCACAGCCAAAACAAAATCAGTTTCAGAGTCAACAGCTGGAGTGATGGTCCTATCCACAGACCCACTGAGCACAACCCAGGATAGGACACCGGTCCATCAAGGGCCCATTGTTGCCACACGTACTCCAATAAACACATCTTTGGGATGTCCGAAGTAAATCCACCAAAACATTTTATGCACATGTAAACTCCACATCAACAATGACCAGATGATGGGTCTACAGTATGACAGCACCACATTAACCTCTGCACTGGTCACCTTTTATGCAAATACAAATATTAGATGACATATATTTGAATGTGATAGTGAGCTCTGTACACATTACTAGAATATAAGAAAGCATAACAATACTACTGTATAAGCCTGACTAAAGCAATAAACTGAACCATGTTACTCAGTGCACTCCACTGGACTGACCTCAGTCTCTCTCTTAAATTCAAATCCCACACTGCATGATGTGAGGAAGTCTTTTAAAGTTGCTTGTAGTATCAATAGGCATCTTCTCCAATTTTACCCAACAGGTTCTGATCACTGCAAGGACAGTCTGAATACCTTATAAAATACTGATCACGCCAACAGAATATTCTTTAAGGTGATATTTCTAGTGAAAGGCACCTTATAAAAGGTTAATCGATCAAGTGACCAGAGGACACCCTGGCATGAGGGCGAAGGCACACCGTGGCCATTGCCCCAAAAATTACTATCTGTGTGTCCCTGAGCAAGCATCCTCATCTGTCTAAGCAGCAGCTGTAATGAAGCTGTACTTATAAGGGGCCTCTTCTTTCGAGACGGATACTACAGTAAATAAAAGCAGTTTTTTAGTTTACTGGGGGTCTTTTTAACGATCTAATGGCTGCATTAGTTTACTTTTCATTAAAACTGACCAAGTTGTTCCAAAAGACTTTTGTAGCGCATTTCAAAGTACTCAAGCAGTCTTCAGAATACGATATGAATACGCATTCAAGTCGATTAGCCTGTACGAGCGGGCTGCCCTCAATACTCTTCATCGCCGGCCGGCGTTTGATGCCCAGCTCCATGCCTGGGTGCCCACTGCATGTATGAAAAGACGACGTTTAACATTCGACCCAAGGTTGTCCCCACCGTCCCGTCCAGGCTTTGTTCCTGCCTTGCACCAGTTGCATCCTGCTCTTCGCTGCCTTCCACCGAAGAAGACGGATGTCGTTTGTATACAGCTAACATAAATTACTCGAATTGCCCTCTGTTCGTTATACATTCGGTGAAGCGTTTCGGCTGCCTACCTGTGGTTTCACTTCAGTGGAGATGCACCGAGGAGACAGGCGAAGCCCGGAAGCGTGCGCAGTGAGTCTGCACGGGAAGGCAGGCTGAGTGGCTGCACACTGATGCACAGCTGAGCCCTGACAGCTGGTTGACACGCGCGCATGCGCCACTTCCTGGCGCGGGGTGAGGTGCGCACAGGTTTATAACGACAGTGGCGAGAGAGCTCCGCCCCCAGGCAGCAGGACTGTGGAGCCCAGAGAAACCCTGGAAGTGATGAACCTGCAGCAAAGCAGCTGCGGCAGTCATAAAAGCGTTGAGTTTTTCTCTCACTTTTTTTTTTTTTTAAAACTACGTGACTGACGAAAGTCAGCGTCAGAGTTACGCTTACCAATAAGGCAGAAACAATACGGCGCTATCAGTGCCAAATGTGGTTTTCCGGTAAGTGCTTCTGTTACCCGTTACTACCACAAAGCACTTTACAAAGCGAACAAAATTCCAAGGCAAAGCTGTCGTAAGATACCCTTTAACAGCACGATATGATCTCCCAAGGTCACACATAAACACAATTCAATAAAGTGTGCCAAAAATCTTAACTTAACGCATCGTCATGTCCTAAATCTGTGATTGTTGTTAGGTGAGCCCCGTCCTAGAAAGTCTCCTCTGTTCATCTCGCAAGCCTGCGACGGTCAAAGCGGGTCCATGTGATGGGCCTGTCTGTTAATATACTGTAGTGGTCGGGCACAGCTCACACGGGTGCTTCTTTTCTTCAGTCCCGTCATGCCACAGAGCACAAGGAGATGCCAACACATGGCACTTTAAACAGCATGATGTAATAAGGTTAATTAGGGACATGGCATATCACACCTACAGTACCATGAAATGATCTGTGGACAAACGAGAAAAAAAAAGCTGCATTTTTTATGTGACAGGGTCTAACTATATCTGGTGTAAACCATCAGACTAGCAGTTATACATAGTGCCATGGTGTATGTACTTTGCTTTCTTCAGGATCTCGATGACTTGCCATAATTAAAGGAGCTGTGACTTCTGCTGTGTAAGGACAATGGAGAGTGAGGTGAAGCCCAGATGGATTTATGGAGCATGGCAAAGATCTATAATTCAAGAACATGTCCACTTTGGAGTGGCCTAGTCAAGTGAACTCAAAAGCCCTCCTGTGTTTCAAAATTAAAGTAACTCTGTCTGGAAGACTCACAGCTCCTCCACAGCTATGGGAAAGACTGACAATGAATTCGAGGAAGAGTTTGTCTGCAGTCACTGCAAGTAAAGGTGGATCAGCTAGTTATTACGTACAAGAGGGAAATTACTTTTTTGCAGAATGCCAATTGTTCATTTAATAAATGACAATGTATATAAAAATCATGACTCCTTAGGTCTAAAGTAATATTTTGGTTGAACAACTGAAAACGTTTAGTATCAAATCTGGAACGGGGTGAGTACTTTTTCACTGCACCACATATTTAGTAGTTCATGTGGTGTTCTACTTTCCAAAAGCAGAGTTAAATGAACTAAAGCCAGGCTAATGTCTCCAGGAGGCAGTAAGCAAAATTTCCCATGGCTTATATTCCCATTCATTTGAAATTTTGCACACATATTGCTATTTATCTTTTGATTTCTGCTGCTATTTAGGTACCTTTCTTAACTGACTTAAGACTAATTAATGCAATCAATTGGTTTTTATTAGATAGCACAGTGACCCTCACAAATCACTTTACAGAAAAAAAAGATGACTGTAGAGCAACAAGCTCAAGGTGGCAATGAAAATGAGCAAACTGTGTAAGGAGAAACAGCCAGTCATCTAAATCCTGAAACCCACATGCAGGCTGGGGGCCTGTTTAGACATTCAGATGGAAGACGTAAGACAGCAGGCCTAGAGACGATGTGAGACAAATACAGTAAAGACCCCACAAGTAGGGCCGGCACTACCATTGAGGCCGATTAGATATTCGCCTAGGCGAGCACATCATAAAGGGGATGGGGAGATCCAGCCGCACAGGTTAGCTATCGAACAGTCGGTTGGTACACTAATAAGCTTGGCCTAGGGCACAAAATAATGTAGCACATAGCCTACATGGTAGGTCTCTAGTGTCAATTTAAATGTTACAATATATGGAGCCTGGTAAGCAGAGCCTGGGAGAGACCCCCTAAACTAAAACAACACATTAAAAAGACTGGTCCAATACAACAATAAGGCCTGGGTGGGGGGAAATTCCACTGACCAGTTAGGTCATAAAGGAGCTTTCTACAATATAACACACTGTATAACGAATATATAATTTTTTTCCCTAATTACTGCACTGACAACTTGGGTGGAGGTTTCCAGTTTCCGACAAGCTGCAGTTATTAATTATGAATAATGCTCCATCAAAACAGCTTTGCATTCTCAGCCCTGCGTAAGCCAATTCAGGGTCAGCATATACCGCAAGAGCCCCACCAGTACGACACGGGACCCGCTCACACACGAGCTGACGAGCAATCTCCAGTAAACCTAATGTGCACTTCTTTGGGGATGTGGGAGAGGAAAAACAAACTGAAAGACCCAGAGAGGACGGCACGTGAACACGGGGAGAACATGCAGACTCCATGTGGACAAAGAGCACTTGCAGAATTTTAATTCGGGAATGTGGACCTGTGACGTGGCAGCACTGACTCCTACATTATACTCAAGCAATGTGCACTTTTATTATGTCTTTAATGTTAGAAATCTAGCAGCAGCAGGTTGACAGATTCTAATCCATTTACCTTTCTGCTTCTCCACAGTTACCACATATGGGAAGTCAACACGGATTATAAGACACAAGCTGAGCTACGGGGGTGAGAAAGCGGAAAGGTCAGTAGTGTACTGCGTCACTCAAACTTGTTGCATTCAGTACATAACTATTATTAATATTGCAAAGCTTCTTTCTTTACAATATTTTTTCTTCTGGTGCACAGAACCTCAAAAGAAATAAGTTCGGGACAATATGGTCTCACTAGGGGGAGGCTTGGGTCACGACAGACATAGTGAGGGAAAGAAAACGATGAATATAATGGGCAGGAATCAAGCCGGGACTTCTTGAGAGGCAAGTGTGAAAGGCCGTGTACCTCTCTTGAAAGATCACATTATGCAGTCTCTTGGCACTCACCCTTACCCCGAGGCCTTCATGTCAGAAGCTGCGTGTCAAACGTCTAGTCTGGTCTGTGGCTTCAAAGACAAAGCTGTGCAAAAGGAATAAAAATAAAAAAGAAGAGAGAGAGAGAGGATACTTTATACATAGTGATTTTAAAACCACAACATGCTTCAGCTACCTGGGGATGGTGCGTTTCATGCCCACCAGAGGAAGTGTCCTCAACTAGACGTTCATGTCTGCATTGCATCAAAATCTCACGCAATAGTGTCCGCCAACTGCCAACGCTCTTCAGACTTCTCTGCCAAACGATCTCGTTTCCTTTTCAGAGGACACCACTTCTCCTTGCTGCTCCAATTTCACGTGCTGTCCACAGCCCACATTCGGAGGACCCTGACTCATTTGAAATCTGAAAGCAGAAAACAGAGATTGCGCATGCCCTAATTTGGAAACATAACCAGTTAAGATCCTTATTTCTAATTGAACCCTGTGTACCTTGATGTACATTTAAGACTTTACAGTTTTTCAGCAACTAAGGCACCCCAGGCCAAAATTGACAAATAGTTCCCGAGGTTAAGAGTAGCATTCTGGGTCATCTTTCCAAAAGTCTAGATCACCTGCTCAGTTTAACAAAGGGATTATTATTTGTACAACATGGATAAGACAGCAAAGCAGGAGAACAGGTCTCTTCTAGGTGCACAACAATAAGGTCTGGCAGGTGGGAAACACAACAAAAGTAACTGACCAGTTATCTCATATAGCACCTTTCTACAGTGTACAACTCTCCCAGGTGCTTTGTTTGCTAATTTTTGTCCCCTAACTACTGCACAGAAAACTTAGGTAATTGACTAGGAAAGTTACAGAGTCTGGAGGCAATCAGACCAGTAAACTGTAGTTGAACATCCACTGCCTCAGCCACTTGGTCCACCAACACACTGGAAGTAGAATTGTGCAGGAGGACCCTTTTACCCCTCATACTGCATGCAGCCATTATAATGAGGAATGGAAGACGTCACTTGAAAGACACTTCCAAATCATACACCATAATAAAAGGACCCGTGTCTGTCCGGTTGGAAGACTGCCCATTCTGCCAATATGCTACCCACTTTAGTATGTACAGTCTGGGGGAGGGACAGTTCAGCACAGAAACAGTAGTTCAATTTGTGCACAGATTGGTTGTGCTACCCGCCGAATCATAGTGGACGTTAGCGTTTGCAGTGCCTATATAATGCGTATGTCTCTGTTCTAAGTCATTTGGTATGGGGTTCATAAATGCAGTGTTATCTATTAGAATGACAAATGCTTTTTATTACTACATATGCTTGTAATGCACCATCTTTTGGAACGACAAGAGACTTAGCAAGCAGACTGACACACAGGCGGTAATCGTTTTATTAAGGTGGATTGTCATGGGACCTCTGCATTGTAAACACGGCCCAACTACTTTACAGAGTCCTACAGTACAGGTGTCCATGCAATTTGCAATTGTAGAAGAAGGCAGGCTCCGAATCACAAGTTGTATGCTGGGTTTAAATAAGCCAATCTAGGGCTTTAAAGTCCAATGTCACAACTACTATGCCACAAAAAAAGTGAAAAAACCCGACCAAATGAGATCATGATGACCCGAGACACAAACACACAACCCAGCACACCAAGAAGGATTTAATGATTTGTGTTGTCAGTCACACAAAATATTAATGTAATTTGATAGTGACCAGGCTGGACAATCTGATAGATTTAATGGTGAAGACGGGCATAGGAAGACTGAAAATATTCACTGCTCAGAGATATATTACTATAGGCAGACCAGAAATTTGTACAAGAGACCCTCTCAAACACCTTCATCAGCATTATTTGCTACCTTCAAATACCTCGCACACCATTGCTCGGTAAAACAGGACTCCAGTGACAGCATCTACTGTTACACAGGCCACTGAGCACTCACCACCAGCATCAACAACTGTATCTGGACTGGAGCAGCCTGGTCGTCACAAACTTGGGTCGTGTCATCTTCACCGATGAGTTCCATTTCTGTCTGCATTTGGAAATGGTGCAGACCATGAGGCACACCGCCATGACTTGGGGAGTCTCAGCGAGGGGTGCTGTTGTATAGCTTCAGTTTGACCCACAATAATACGTCAGGGAGATCCAATTCATTTCTTGCCTGCCTGCTGCCAGTGGTCTCCAAACGTCCTTGTGAGCTGCGTGTGCGTGTTGGTCCCTGCTACGAGGTGGTGTACACCATTACCCGCTGTTCAGACCACACATTGAATGGTGCGCTGCCATCAAGGAAGAAAAGCTGCATAAGACCACTAGATACCATCTGTATGCCCAGGCCTCCATGCCACACCATGACCCCAAGGTATGCCAATTCTGGTTCAATCAATAATTCATGTCCTGATCCTGGTTTTATAGCCTAATTTCCTATTGCATATGTCAGTTTGTTGTTTTTTTTACTCTGTAAGTTCACAACTTCCATCCATCCATTTTCCGACCCGTTGAATCCGAACACAGGTCAGTTCACAACGTAGTCTCCAAAAATACATACTAATCAAAGTAATATGAATACGAATCTGAAGAAGTTTAGAAAAAATATTTTTAATCAACATTAATAAGCACACTTGTGCAACTCATCATATAGCAAACATGGTTTTCAATTAGAGTTCACAATAAAATCAATATCCTGCTCATTTCACGACACTGTCCTGTACAGGTAAAATAGGTTACGACACACATCAGCGTCTCTGCTCAGGACGGCGGCCCCTTTCTCAGCCACATCTCCTTCACATGATGGCAGTGGTGGGAGAGCTCCGGCAGCCCAACACGTGTCTAAAAGTGGAGCCGAGGCCTGCATGGCACCGAGATTTCAATCCCACTCCTGGCTGCTCACAACAAAATTCCACCCTATTTCTGCAAAGTTTCCGTCCCTCTCAACTGCATTCTAATTTCCTTCTCCAAGAGACATGTGAATTGGACACACAGCCTAAGTGGATTCTTAAAACGGCAGAATCTACAAGGAGAAAAACGAAACACAGCACTCCAACCAGTAATCACGATCAAGCAGCCGCCATTCTGACTCGCTATGCATGAACAACGCACTGCCTGTAATAACAGAGCAGTAAATAAATAAAACAAATGGCACCACCACCACATCACAAACTCACACACATGCTACCCTTCTCCTGCTTTTACAACTGCATGCATTCTTATGATGGAACAATATTGATTAGAACGTGCAGGATAGTTTAATGCAAGAAACAGTGTTTTGAGAAGTTCACTTGCGCTGTGACCGCCCGCTCCTGACCACATGAATCAAGTCTGACAATCCACATCCGCTCACTGCTCTCTTATTTAGTTGTACGCTGCGCCTCAACTGTTCTTCCCCTCTCATATTTCGCTTGCCCCATTGCCCCTTTTACCTGCTGATCTTCCTCCCTGAGATGGCAGCAGCTAGGCTGGAACTCAAGCTACAGGATTACACAGCCAACGTCCCTGCATCTGTGCTAGAGGAGAGCACCCTGGTTGAAGTGGTAAAGAAGTCTGTGCTGTAATCTAAAGATCCCAGGTTCACAGCACGGGGCTGATGAGACTGAAATGAGATTGGCAAACACAGCCGATGCTAAAACAGAGAGTGTGCCACCCAATGAGAGGCTCCTCCATCGCCAGTGCCTTCATTTAAGGGAGGATGGGTAGCTGGTTGGGGCCTTCATGAGCAGAGACAATTAGATTGGCCCTCAGTGTTGACTACAATTATTATTATTTTGACCAGCAACCTTTAGAAGCAGTATGAGAACTCTGAGAGTCAGCACATACTACAACCGATTACTCTGGTCACACGTAAACTGTACATGCTACTTAAATGTTAAGTATTTAAGACTGACTTAAAAAAAATAGCAAGAGATTAACTCTACATCCAAGCTGCTCGAATGGTTGATACCCAGTCTATCCGAATTTTAAGACCATTTCTTCACAAGTCCATAGGGAGGTTCATGCTTGTTATCATCATCACATATCGTCACTGTGAAGTTTATTTTCTAGTACTTTCTCAGCAATGGTAAACCAGACACGAGAGCGACTTCATCCTCCTGGGATCCGACCCCACCGGCAGCTTCAGTATTTCCCTGCTGCCATTCTACAGCACAAACCTAACAATCTCAGCAGGGGTGAAAGAACACTTCGTTAGGCAATCTGTAATCGTCTTTTTACTTGAACACTGTGAGCCTTCAAATTAGACTTTCCTTGCCCCTTTTTCACCTCATAACCCCAGTGAAGTTTGAGGGTTATCAAAGGTATGAGGCTCTGCTGTAAATGTTAACGACTGACTGGGTGCTCTTCTTCGCTTTGGCTTTCTCCTTTAAACTCTTACTTGAATCGACTTGCAAAAAATAAAAAATTAACTGGCTGCTGCCAGGTTACTGTGCTGTGAATGCCCTTCCAGTTGGCACAAGGGAGCCCCTGTGCTCCACAATATAAAGCTAGAAGAACACCAAAACCTGACAGTTCTTCATTTTCCATCGGAGCCACACTGGTCAGGTGCCAAGACGGAGACGGACTCCACTGGAATTGAAATGTAGTGATTCTTCTTTAGTTTTTTGAGCTGTGCAGAGTCACTCACTCCCAGCAAGGAGTGATCCACTTTAAACGTTAAAGACGGCAGACTTCTGGCTCTTCTTTTGCTGCTCTTCTTTTCCTCCTTGTATGCTGCATTCATGTTGGCAATGACCTACAAGGCAAGTAAAAAAAAAAAAAATAATAATAATAATAAAATAAAATAAAACTGAATTGCTTTTTTCTTTTTCAATCACACCAAAGCAGAAGCCCCTGCATTGTGCATGAGGGTACCATTTGCTTCACCGCATTCTGCTGTTCTTGAATAGCAGCGGCAAACTCAATGGCGATGTCTTGCTTGACGGAGCACACAGGCATATCTTGGACCTGCTCTTCTTTTCCAGAGTCAAATTCAATCTACAAAGGTGACAAAAGAGAAATATTTTTCAACCTAATTTTTACTAAATATTTTATAAAAAGGTAAAACCTGACCCGGTATGTGAGAGTGGCACAAGAGTTCGACAAGGTATTATTGTTGATTTAATGGGGAAAAACTGTTTTTTTTGGAGGTACCATGCAAATCCTTGTGTGAAGTTTACACTAAAACAATGTTCTGTGGGCAACTATAATTACTGACCAAAAGATTTCCAGGGGCAGATGGACCTCTCCCCCAAAACACTAGAACCACACTGGTAGTCACAGCGTGGCCGAGCATGCCACTACGGACAGGTGGGAACCAACATGGGGCAGAATGCCCCGATAGTGTCACCGATGCTCAGGAAGGGCAACAGAAAGAATACAGCTGGGGTAGCGCCACTGCTCCAGAACTTCCAGGAGTGACCAAATCTTTTTAACAAAGCCTTTGAGGTCTTGCCCTTTAAACAGCAGCCAGGTTGAAAAAGGCACAGAGCATTAAATGGCAGCCCCCTCATCTTGTAGGATTGATCCCGATATAAGAATGGATGCCAGCACTTCATATGGGGTTTAAAACCTTCCTCTTCCCAGGGCTAAACCAGGCTGCGATCTGAGATACTGGGCAAAGACCCGTTGGTGTAGTGAGGCAAGTTCAAAGGTGTGAGGTTGGGGGGAGTGGGAAAGAGGCCAAGGAACCCCCCTATTAGAGCAGGGCAGGGCAAGATAAGAGTTTACTGACATATGGACAGTACAATCAGTCATACTGTACTATGAAAACCTTACTCTGCATGCTCATCTAGCCAGCAGTATACCCACATTAAACACACAACAACAATACGTGTCTTATAGCTAATAGACAATAAATTGCGGAAACACATTTCCAAAATAATTGCAGCACTGCAATGTAAACATATCCAGTGCAAGTGCTATGAGTATTACATAAAAGCACAAATCAGATTGTGAAATTGACAATTAAAATAGGAAAAAAAAAAAAACACATACTGCAGATATCTTAATTCAGAATGTGGACTGAGCGGGTAAATTCCTAGCTAGCTGAACTAAATGTGCCAACAAACTCATGAGTGAGGAGTTAATCAAACACAAGTCTAATTACCTCCAGATATAAAATGGTTCCCCTAATCCCAGAATGCTCGATTTCACACTCCTATGCTGTCTGAATGATGGTAGGAGTGTGAATAAAGAGGGTTATGGGTGGGCACTGTCCTTTATAAGGCTGCAAGCCCTCCTGATGACTCCACGGTAAATGTCATGCAGAGATGTTCCTAAAATGGCTTGGGCCATCCTGACCAACTGCTGTAGGGCTTTGTGGTCCTGTGCAGAGCAGCTATCCAAACCAGACTGTGATGGCATCGGTAAGAATGCTCTCAGTGGTGCCCCTTTAAGATGTCACCCAGGAGGATGGCAGCTTGGCTTTCATTTGGAATTTCTTTTTGTTATCTCTGGCTCGTGTTGTTTGAATACACACACTTTGTTCCATTTATCTGGACTGTGGTGGCATTTTTTGAGATTTATAGGGGGTATAGATTTTTTTTCCTAGAAGAATCCTCGGATAACAAATGATCTCAGTATATAAGAAATACTCAGAACGTAGCTTTAGTTTCAGATTTCCAGAGTATAAATCACCTAAACAGAGCTAAAATGCCACTCACGTCTTGAGCAGGGCCTGCAGCCGTGGTCTCTGGCAGCCAAAACAGGTGAACAGTATTAAACTCCATACATGACGACAACATTTATTTAAATAGCACGTTTTCATACACACAATGTAGCTCAAAGAGCCTGCATATAGACCAACAGGACCTTTACCTCAGCCGGATAGCTTGCTTCTCTGTTGAACATCAGGAAGAAAGGCGTAAATTTGGTGGTGGCATTCACAGAAGTCCGGAACACAAAGAGTACGGGGTCTATGTGGTCATCCCAGTCGGCCTGCTTCTCGGTCACGACTTGACGGAGAGCTTCCTTTAACATATCGGTGCCCCGGTCGTACAAAGAGCTCTGCTGAGGCTGCTCGATCGGAGAGATCTTGAGGATGAAATTCCACCTCTCGATCAGGTGCTTAGTTACCTACGGTTGGAAACGGGACACGAGGTGAGGGCATGGAATCCACGACTATTAAAGAGATCAAATATCTGAAGTACGGTTTGGATGCCTCAATATTTGCAATCACATTTCATTTGACTACAAGTATAATGAAAATATCGGTTGGAAAAAAACATGATTTTGGATGAAGTATGTTGTTGGCCACAGGGAACAACTGACATGACCGATATGCGACCAAATCTAAAATATACTTTATAGTGTAAGACCAACTAAACACAAGCTCAATGGCCTTCTGAAATGCTTGATTTTGTGTACACTTGATAAAAAATAAAAACCTCACTTCCAAAGATAAACATAACAGATTTCTACATTCCGCACAGATAGAAAGTAAAGTGGGCTCAATAAATTACTCGGTCACTGCAATCAATCAAGGCCCGCATTCCACAAAGACAGACAAGGCGGCTCTGTCGTCAGCAGCTGGTGCTCTTCACAACTTCATCTACTCTCATTAATGAAATAAAAACAACCTGGGGGGGGGACCTGAACTTTTATTTTAACTTAAGAATTGTGCAAATGAATCTTTACAACGGCTTTTAAAACAATTTAAACTGACGGAATTGCTACAAGCCTCTCCGTAAGTGACTTCCTGTAATCCAGCAGCGTTTTTGAGCAACGTCCACCAAATTACTCAAGTCACTGTCACTGAAGTGAGCACAACACATCTTGGTTAAGACGTTTCCCAAACAGCGAATACCCACAATCGGCTTTCCTAACCTTACAAAACAACGGCTCAATAATTAAAATCACTCTGCTGTGTCACATATGATACTGTCAATTAACTGAAATACAAATTAACTTTCGACTAGATATTATGCAATCTCAACACCTCATTGCATTTTCAAATAATAAATAATAAAAATCAAATAAATAAAAATACACTAAAAAGTGTTGTTTTAAAAAAAAACAAAACAAAACATTATTGAAGAGTTTCAACACATTCAGTGGTCACGTTATCTGGTCAGCCTGCTTGTTAATGCAAACCACCAGGCAGTCATACGGCTTACAGTCCACACATACAGCAAGCAGACACGGTCAAGAGGCGAAGGTGCTGTTCAGCCAAGCATTCAAATGGACAAGACCCATGAACCAGGCAGCGGTGGCATGACTGTTGGCGCCAGCCGTCGTGGTTCCAGCATCTCAGAAACACCTGCACACCTGGGATTCTCACACATTACAATCTCTTGAGGTTTCAAAGTACGTTCTGCTGAACACACAAAACAAAAAGACGTCGTCAATGAGAAGAAGGGTGAGCTAAGAATGGCCAGAGTCATTCAGGCTAACAGACAGCAAGAGGGGTCCTACTGGGTCTCTGCTATCAAATTATGGAGGAGCCTTCCTGTGTCTCTACTATTAAATCCATAGAGGGGTCTTGATGTGTCTTTGCCAAGAGGGGATTTGCTGTGTCTCTACTATCACATTCATGGAAGGGCCTTGCTGTGTCTCTGCTATCAAATTACGGAGGGGTCTTGCTGTGTCTCTGCTATTTTGTTCATAGAGGGGCCTTACTGGGTCTCTGTTTGCTATTTTATTTATAGAGGGGTCTTGCTGGGTCTCTGCTATCAAATTATGGAGGAGCCTTCCTGTATCTCTACTATTTTATCTATAGAGGGGTCTTGATGTGTCTTTGCCAAGAGGGGATTTTCTGTGTCTCTGCTATCACATTCATGGAGGGGCCTTGCAGTGTCTCTGCTATCAAATTATGGAGGAGCCTTCCTGTGTCTCTATTACATTCATAAAGGAGTCTTGATGTGTCTCTGCTATCAAATTATGGAGGGGTTTTGCGGTGTCTCTGCTATCACATTCATGGAGGGGGCCTTGCAGTGTCTATGCCAAGAGGGGCCTTGCTGTGTCTCTACTATTTTGTTCATAGAGGGGCCTTGCTGGGTCTCTACTATTTTGTTCATAGAGGGGCCTTGCTGGGTCTCTACTATCACTTTCATGGATGGGCTTTACTGTGTTGTTGCTGTCAAATTATGGAGGGGTCTTGCGGTGTCTCTGCTATCACATTCATGGAAGGGCCTTGCAGTGTCTCTGCCAACAGGGGCCTTGCAGTGTCTCTACTATTTTGTTCATAGAGGGGCCTTGCGGGGTCTCTGCTATCACATTCATGGAGGGGTCTTGCTGGGTCTCTGCTGTCAAATTATGGAGGGGTCTTGCGGTGTCTTAGCTATCATATTCATGGATGGGCTTTGCTGTGTCTTTGCTATCACATTATGTAGGGACCTTGCTGGGTCTCTACTTTTTTCTTCATAGAGGAGCCTTCCTGTGTCTCTGCTATCACATTCATGGAGGGGACTTCCTGTTTCTCTACTATTACATTCATGGAAGGGCCTTGCTGTGTCTTTGCCAAGAGGGGTCTTGCTGGGTCTCTGCTATCACTTTCATGGATTGGCCTTGCTGTGTCTTTGCTATTTCATTCATAGAGGGGCCTTGCTGTGTCTCTGCCAAGAGGGGCCTTTTGCTGTTTTCAAAAATCTAACAAACAGACCACCAATACCAGCTCTTTACCATGATGGTGTACACAAGAGCATCTGTATATGTACAAAGAGGCCAGAGTGGCACAAGACCCCGCAGACTGCACTGCTGTCAGCAAAGCTACATTGAGCATGAGATCATCAGAACAAGACAACTGAACAGTTGCCTTGGCCTGCTAAATCTCAATTTCTGCTGACATTATTAGATTTTATTACAAACAACATGAATTCATGGAGCAATACTATCAATCCACCAAGCTGTTGGTGGAAGTGTAATTTTATGGGGAATGCTTTCCTGGCACATATTGGGTCTCCTAATACCAACTCATTGGAATGTGAACGCTACAGCATTACGTCTGACCATGTGCAGCCATTCATCACCCCAGATTCTCTCAGCAGGACAGGGATTTCATTTTACTTGAAAGGCCTGCATAAGCAGCAGATCTCAATCCCATCAAAAACCTTCAGGAAGGGAGTTCTGTGGTCACCCACTCTTCAGAAACCACAAAGCATGGCCCCAAATCCTTATGTTTCTACCAGCTTGTGGAACACTCTCCTCAAAGAATTCCGGCTGTTCTGGAGGAAAAAAGTGCGTCCTACATGCAAGTAGATAGGAGCGCCTAATAAAGTGGACACAGAGTGAATGATCAAAGTACATTTCAGAGTCTTAGCTGATTCAACACATCTGTGATGTGCAGCAGTGGACTGACTACACTGGATCACACAGTGCATATTTATAGCAGCTCGCTCTTTGTAAGTCAGCATTATCAATAAAATAACAAAATTACAAAAAAAAAAATCAACTCTAAAACCAGCCAAGGGTGGGTGAAGACACTGAAATACAGAATACTGCATGGATCACACGGTTCATTTCTTAATTGGCTTGTCATCGTGTTTCTTGCATTCGTATTTTATTTCTAGGGTGTTGTACCGAGTTAGCCATTATGGATGTAGTGAGAAGTCAACAAAATGACACCTTTTATTGCCTAACTAAAAAGATTACAATTATTGTAATCTTTTTAGTTAGCCAATAAAAGGTGTCATTTTGCTTGACTTTTCAATAAAATAAAATGAAACAAAAATCATAAAAAAAAGAATATTCAAGAGTGTGGAATCTGCTTTACCGCCACCTCAAAATTCTCAGATTCTATCAAAACATTCAAATGCACTAAGATTCATCCCCACATTGACTTGCTGCTTGACGGTCACAAAATACCGCTATGATCAGTAGACCCTTATATGCAATTGTGATCATTTTCATCAAAGAGACAAGAAACACATTTAACTAGGAGTTCTTATTTTAATATGTGGAGTATGAACAACACAATACAAAACAATCCTGATCCATCCATCCATTATCCAACCCGCTATATCCTAACACAGGGTTATGGGGGTCTGCTGGAGGCAAGCACAGGGCGCAAGGCAGGAAACAAACCCTGGGCAGGGCACACACACTAGGGACAATTTCGGATCACCAATACACCTAACCTGCATGTCTGTGGACTGTGGGAGGAAACCCACGCAGACACGGGGAGAACATGCAAACTCCATGCAGGGAGGACCCGAGAAGCGAACCGAGGACGCCTAACTGCGAGGCAGTAGCGCTATCCTCAGCACCACCGAACAATCCTGATATTAGAGAGAAAAAAAAAACCTAAAGGGTACCAAGATTCACAGTTGGCACAGTAGCCAGTCGTATGTGAGCAGAGGTTTGTGGGTACCAACAGTACTTTACCACCAGCACTATCAAGAGGTATCAAGATTGTGATGCAAACTCCCAAAAAAACCAAAACCTGACTTAACAGTCTGCCGGAAACGACTGTCTGCCAAAGTGCATCTGTGGCATTTGGGAAAAGAATTAAAGGCAATGGGAAACACAACTTGGGTCTTAGATATGATCCAAGGGTGAACTAACAGTGCAATGTCTGAAAAGATGACATGCAGGTTAAGGTTATTCAAAATGTGCGACACCAAAAGAGAGAAGGAGGGCGGCAGGTAGGTGTTTGGTTGGATTTGTCACATGACGGCTACTGCTTACCTCTTCACAAAACTCCCTGCTTTGGCAACAGAAGACAGTTTTGGCTGCCCCAAACCTAAATTTAAAAAAAAAAAAAAAAAAAAAAAAAAAAAAGAACACAACTGCTGTATTTATTCCATTCTTTTCTCAAGTGCAAAAAGTTGCCTACACCTTAGCTTTTCTTCATGATAATTCCAATTATGCGTTTAACACCCATGGCTGACCTGAACCATCCTTCCAGCTGTGTGTAATGCGGTGATTCGGCTCTTCACAAGACCACCCCTTGTTAACGACGTACAGCCATAGCACTCCGGGGAGATTTCTGTTGTAAAGGTGGGCTTTGGCAAAGATTTTATTCTTACACGTTTGTTTTCATCTTTCTTCTAAGCTTTATCAGAAATTAGTGTTCTAAGTGGAGTAATTCTTTCAGTCAGGAAATGGTTTTCTTTTTATAACTGACGTTCTTAATCACTATTATAGCTGTGGTAAATAGTGTTTCTTTTTTTAATAAACAAAATGAAGGAAACTCACTCCAACCAAAAATACAATGAAGCCTGTAAATCCCGGGCTGCAGTAAGACGTATTCATTTTAAACAACACAAAAAACCTCAGCCGCTCCCAATGCACAGCTAACTTGCCCATTATATTAGACGGGGCTGCTGACAGAAACTTTGGCAGGAGACCAGCAGATTGATTTATAGTACCAGTCAGCCCTAATGTTAAAAGCAAAAAATATTGTGTTATTTCTAGCTTTAATTAATGCATGTTTCTCACACTGAGCTATGCAGTTATCCTTAAATTTGAGAAAGAAAAAAAACTGGCTGACATGTTCACAAAGCAGTGTAGGAAATCACAACAAGTATTGCACTAGATTTTCTGCTCACAGTGGACTATCCGAACATTAATTCAGCTGATTTGGGACGACTGTACATCTGAAAGGTCAATATCTCTTCCTGAAAAGGTCTTAACCTTAGGATATTCCCAAACCACATGATCTAACAAGGCTGGAACTACATGGCGTCCTTCATAATTACCGTACAATACCTGACATGGAGGTGTGTCTGATGTATAGTATACTTTTAAGATGATCTAACTGTCTTAAGGCATGTTGAAATCTAAGTAATCAACGTAGACCTCAGCGTTAATGTTTGCAGTGCTATACTTGTGAAGGACAGCCGGGTCCCATGCCCGGCAGGGACGCCCCTGCTGCTTATGTTCCGGGGGAGCCACCATGGGCAGTTCCGTACCTCCCCCAGGACGCTTGGTGGCAGCCCCTCTGGCTGACGGTGATTACCCAACCACCCGCAGGGCTCCATGGGAGATGGAGTCCTCCACAGCCTGGTCGGGGTCTTGGATGGCCGCTAGGGGGAGCTGCATGGACTCAGCAGCCTGGCTGGATGAATCTTCAGCCCCACCCGGAGGTGCATTTAGGACCAGCTGGTCAATCAATCAATCAATCAACATTTATTTATATAGCACATTTTCATACAAAAAAATGTAGCTCAAAGTGCTGGTCAAGCGCCTGTAACACTTCCGGGTGGGTTATAAAAAGGGCCAGCCACCACCACTCAGGGAGCCAAAGTTGGGAGGAAGGAGACAAAGCTTGAGGAGGAGTGGTGGTAGAGGAAGAAAAGTGTGTTGTGGTTTCAGTGTGTGGTATTTAGGACTGTGTATTGCCTGTGGGTCACGGGGAAGACGTGCGCCCACGGGTTAAGAAAAATAAAAACTGTGTGCATTTTATACGTGCCTCCGTGTCCTTCTGTGTCGGGTCAGGCGCCTATATAGCGCCTTTGTTACAATGTCATTTGGTATGGGGTTTACAAAAGCGGTATTTTTTCATGTTTGTGATGCATTATCTGTTAGAATGACAGACATAGCAACTGGTCAGACAGACACCTCATCCTTTTATTAAGTTGGATTACAGTGTTTTTTTTGTTTTTTTTAATATTAAGGAAAAGTGTTTCTGAGTAAAAAAGGCAGCATGAAGTGCTTGCTCTCTGTCGACTGCTGTGCACAGCCATTGCATGAGTGACGCAAAACAGCTAAAAAAAATAAATAAAATAGGAACTTAAAGTGGCATTACATAACCATGTCTCGATTGCGATTTTCCTTCCCAAGCGATAAGACACTTTTCAGGCTGTATATAAGTAAGACTTTTAAGCAAACGACATTTTGTATTTACTTGCACAATAAAAATCACCAAAGCGTGTACATCTTGTGCAGATTTCTTGGCCAGGGTGCTGCTGTTTAAAGCTGACTGCCCTCCCGTATCTCAGCTAACATGTTTGTTACTTAGCACGACAGTTCAACTCTTTGGCTTTCAAAGCATCTTACCTATAAAATGCAGACGAGAGGCACCTCGCAACAGACAATGGCTCCTTCTTTGGCAGGGGGATCGCTTCCACCCATTTGCTGAAGTAATCAGTTAATAAAAGCAAAAAGGTGTTCTCTTTGCTTGTTTCTGGAAAAGGTCCTGTGTAAGAATAAAAAAAAGAGACAGTGGCAGTAAATAGCATTTGTAATATGGGTAACTTATTTAGGCCTTCCTTAGATTTCTTACACATTGCCTACTAGCACAGATCACAGGTAGCTTACAAAGAGAGGCAAATTAATCCGTTTGAACTTTCAAATCATTTAAAAAGGTGACTACGGTCACAGGGCAGGGCAGTAACACAGTAGACAGCACCCTGGGTTCAAATCCCAGGCCCAGTCGTGTCTTTCTGGAAAATCTGTCTCTGTGTTTCTGTCTCCCCTTGGGTTTTATTACCACATCCTTGAAGATGTGTGTGTGTGTGTTTGTATTTGGTGGACTTGGGACTCTGAAGTGGCCTTACTGGGTGGATCCTGCAATAAACAGGTGCCTTTGCTAGGATGGACTTGTGCTTGATGCTTCTGGGGTCTTACAGCTTCATGCAACAGGTTTATGAATGGGGCAATAAGACTGAGGCACATGGCTGACATCACTACAAATATAAACTACTCAGCCTGTATTAAATCTTAATGTGCAAGATTAGAATGCATTTCTTGATTTAGAGAAAAGCCAAGCAAAAATACCACTTTTATTGGCTAACTAAAAAGATTACAATATGCAGGACTGTCAAGGTAACTCAGGTCCCTTCTTCTGGCAAGATGTAATCACTACATTGATTACATCTTGCCTGAAGAAGGGACCTGAGTTACCTCGACAGTCCTGCATATTGTAATCTTTTTAGTTAGCCAACAAAAGGGGTCATTTTGCTTGGCTTTTCTCTACATTCATAATGGCTAACACGGTACAACACCCTAGTACTACAGACATTTCTTGATTTAGAAAGAGAGGCTGAAAAAAATTCAAAAACGACAAGTATCCACAGACCGCATAAGTTCCAACTAAATTTATTACTCTATTGGTGGTCCCAAAGGAAGATTTCGCTCAACTCTCACCAAAAAATTCACTGTGAAGACCAAGGAGCATACAAAGTAAATCAGGAGTGTCCAACGCCGTTCCTGGAGGGCCACAGTGGCTGCAGGTTTTCATTCTAACCCTTTTCCTAATCAGTGACCAGTTGTCCCTGCTTATTGACTCCTTTTCCTTTCAATTTAACAGCCCTGTCCTCTGAATTGATTTGTTTCTTCATTAAATGGCAGCCAAACGGAAATGAGACGTGAAACAAGCCAACAGGTGACCAGCTAAACTGGAATAACAAACTCCAGCCAATTTCATTCCAACCAGTTTCTTAATGAGACGCCAATTCTTGCGGTTAATTAAAGCCATCATTGAATATCAGGACTTGTTGCTGCTCTCGTTTTGCCACAGCAGATTGTTGATTTTCTGTTTTTTCTAAGACCACCGTCAAGATGTTTTGGTGACTTGAGAAGCCTGGCATGACCGAGACCTTCACCTCTCTTTATTGTCAGGTTAGCTGGTCATGTGGCGGCTTATTTTGTGTCTCATTATTGTTTGGCTGCTCATTAAGGAAAAAGAAACAATTAAGGGGTCTGAGTCACGTCAATTAAAACAAAGGCAAAACAAGTTAATCAGCAGCAAAAACAGCTCACTAATTAACTCTTTGGGGGCTGAATATTTTTCCAAAAAACAGTTTTCTGAAAAGCAATGGCTTCACACAGAAATCAACATAAAACGGCTGTTGCCGCATGCTGTGGCTGCCAGTTTGCTAAGAATGTGCAACAGGCAAGCTGCAAAGCTGTCTTCACATGGCTGGGGAAGCAGGAGTGGTCACGGTCGCAGTGCATTGCAATCTGGTTTCTACCTCTTAAGTGGCAGTCCTCCCAGGCGAATAGCGCCATAGGCCATGTCAGCTACATGAACCTGTTCAGCACCACGATTAGCTGGGGACCAATCAGCTGAAGCTGCAAAACCTCATTCATTTTCAATCGCTTGTATCAAAATCGGAGTTCGACAAGCCAAAGTCCAAATCAGAGAGAACAGGTAAAATGTCGTCCACGGAGTATTTTGCTTTATGTATCCGCTTTGATCTCTCACCAGATGTCTGTACTATTTTTGCCATCATCTGCAACTTGCTACTCACGGAAGCGCAGAAAATCTCGGTCAAAACCAATGAAGTTAACTTTCCTTCTACCAATGAGAATCACAGTTTACAGTTGATTACCGATTATCGTCAGCTCCTCCTTTTCACAAAAATCAACATCAGCCCTGAAAGAGTTAAGAAAAGGGTTCGAATGAAAACCTGCAGCCACTGCGACCCACCAGGACTGGAGTTGGACACCCCTGAAGTAAATCATAAGAGACAAAAAACCCACATGGATCCCCGGTAGTATTGGACATCCCCTGGCACTTTACAATGAGCCAAGGCCAAAGGCAACAGTACCAGAAAGACAGCTATGCCATGGCAAGGTGGAAGAACTGGACGATAGGACTTTAGGGACCTTCAAATGTTGATACAATGCTGGCAATTTAACCGGTGAGCTTGCTGGGCTGAATGGTCTATGCTCATCAAAATGGTCCAAATGTTCTAAAAGAAATGTTATAAATCATGGGTGGGCAGATTCAGGCCTGAAGGGCCGCAGTGGCTGCAGGTTTTTTGCTCTAACCCAGTTGCTTAAGAAGAAGCCCATACTGCTCAAGTAACACTTCTGCTTCACTTTAGTAGTCTCGCTCTTTTAAGTTTTGGACCCTTACTGCTTATTTTAGTCTTAAACAGCTGTACTCTTGGTTTTTAATTACCCCTTATTAGCAAGAACAAGCAAAAGACCAAAGACACCAGCATATCTCCATTTAGCTTGTTTCCATTTACACCCCTGTGTGTATTTATTATGCACTATTGGGTTTAATTAAATACTTGAAGGAAAGTGAAGACAAAAAAGTTAAGCACTGAGAATAACTCGTCTGTTTTAGACCTCAAATCATTTGGGTGATATCCTTAGAAAGGAAAAAAAAGTCTCGGATATGAGCATGACTTGACATGGTAGAGTTAAAGCACTAGCAAGCCATGAAATTAAATACAGTGGTACCTCAGGATACGTCCTTAATCCGTTCCAGATCCTTTGACTTATACCAAACAGGATGTATACCAAACAAATGTCTCCCAAAAGAAATACAGGGAAAATGATTACTCTGTTCCCATTAAAAAAAACCCTATTGTTATTGGCATATTATACATTGATGGGGTTGTATAAAATAATGTAAACACTGCTTAATACTAAAATACAAAAGGAATTAGCTGAAATAAATGAAAATTTAACCTCACTTTACTTTTTAAAAACTCTTTGTTTTTCACAATCGTAGATACCGTTGTTCTCGGCATACGGTATGCAGGAGCCAAGTCCCGGATACGCATGTCACCTTCATACTTATCAACAATCAATTCAAATTTACACAAAAAAACACAAAATCACGTAAAATTCACAGAGAGTTCTAGCGCGGGTTGTTCACTGAATGCTAGCAACTGGCGTACTGACGCTCGTGGGCAGTCGTGGCTTCGTCTCGAGAGAGGTAAACATGGGTAGCGTGCGGTGTTCTAGCACGCAAGTCATATTCCAAACAAAGTTTTTTATGTCCAAACAGGATGTATACCAAGTTGGACTTATTCCAAAGCGGACCTATACCGAGGTACAACTGTAATTAACAAGGATTAGTTTTTAATTAAGCAGCTCGGTTGGAACAAAAGCCTGAAACCACTGCAGCCCTCCAGGACTGAATCTGCCCACCCACACTATAAATGGATGTCAAAAATGACAAAGAAAATGCAGATTGCCTGCATTTTCCCAGAAGGAAAGTGGTGGCTTTTGTTACCAAAAAAAAGACAGTGTGGTGTGATGGAACCATGAATTAGCCTTTCACCCTTAAGACCAAAGACGTTAAAAATGTTGGAAAGGTATTTGAAGACAAGGGTAAAATGGAGACTGAAAAAACAACAACAATGAAATCCTAGAGGTAAACCCGCAAACGACTTAAGACAAGGGAGCTCTCAAAATGCAGAGCCAAAATGAATGTCAATGGTCAGGAGCTACGCAAGGGTCAGTTCAGTAGGTGTCAAGGTGGGAAAACGGCTGCACACAAAGGGTCCTTGGCAAAAATGGTGGTGTCTGTGCATGCAAGCAAGGCCAAGATGTGTCTTAAAACCCCTTGCAGGAATAATGATCTAAAGGTGTGACTATTAAGAACGGACTTGAGGGTGTGTACACTCATGAAATCAGTCACTCTCTTTATATAAAATCATCATTGATGTATTTACACAGATACGTCAAGTGGGCCTTTACCTTAACCTTTACCTTAACATGACAACTTTTTGTGTTGATCAGTGACAAAAACATCTCAATGAAGGACACGATGAGTTCATACTGTAACACAACTGAGACACAAAAAAAGTCCGGCAGGAACGTACCACCTTCTACGCTTGAAATAACATAGAGATGACCTGAGATTATGAAAAGGAACCTTCTGTATTTGAAATGTGCTCTTTTCATGGTCTTAGCACTTCCTCTCACACATTACGTTTTGGAGTTAGCACCGTCACACGCAATCACGCGCTCAGTGACATATTGGGCGTCACAAAAGTCAGAGCTGCTCTTACCCATCAGGTCAATGATCAGGATTTCCCAAGGAGCCTCCACTTTAATAGGCCTGAGCTTTCTGGACAAGCTTTTATTGTGTTCTGCATTCTGGCACGTTTCACATACTTTAATCTTAGGAAATAAACAAAAACAAGCAGACATTATTTATTTATAAATCTTATTATAAAAAAGGGGTGTAACTGAAAGGCATCATTATAACAAAAAATGCAAAACACTGAAGTCATTTTACACTTTACAACTAGATTTAGTTTCCTGTTCATAAAATAGTTGGATGATGTACTGTGTTAGCCATTATGGATGCAATAAGAAGTCAAGCAAAATGACTCCTTCTATTGGCTAACTAAACAGATTACAATATGCAGGCTATCGAGGCAATTCAGGCCCCTTCTTCAGGCAGGTTGTAGTACCAGAAACTGGAATATAATGTGAGCTTCTGAGCAGGGATTCCACTTTGATTGCCAATCTGATCTGTATGTGTAAGTGTGGGGCAGCATGTGGTCTCATTGTCCACATGGGCTTCTCTACAGTTGCTCCTGTTTGCTCCCACATCCCAAAGTGACTGGTGTGGGTGTGCAATCGCACCTTGTGAAAGGCTCTTGGCACATTCACAGTTCCTCCCTTACATCTGGGGTGCTGTTTGGGTTTAGACTGCCGGTAGCTCTGCACTGCATGAGGGACATTCACAGAATTAATGGGTTATTTTATTATGAGCCTCAAAACTGTTTTTGGTTGTCTGTTAACACAAACACATAAGGCTTCTCAGTGCAAGCAGGCCACCCTGTAAACTGACAAGTCAAAAACCTCAATTTTATGTTACATTTTCACTCACAAAGTGAGACATCAAACCTGCAAAACAAAAGAGCTGCAATGAAGGTCGGGCCTCTTAAAGCACGTACCCAGTCCACCACGTCCCGGACTATTCCCAGCCAGTAGTATTTGCTTTGAATCCTATGGACGGTTTTCTTTTGTCCTAAATGGTGCCCAATATCATTGAAATGGCATTCAAGGAAAATCTGCCTTTTCCTTTCAGGATCAATGACAACCTCTCGCTTTTCTTCTTTCTTTTGTCCAATATAATATAAGCGTCCATCTACAAAACAAGAAACAGTTGTTAGAAATTCAAGTGTAGTCACCTCAGGATAACATAAAACACAAATCTCATCACTTTTCTAGCACATGCCCCGTCATGAAGCTGCAATTCTAGCAATATGTGAGGAAAAAAAACGTGTATATACACACACACTAGGGGGCTTTGCCCGGCCACCCCGCTCCCCAAACCCCCCGGGGAGCAATACACACGGACTGTTTGACTTATGTTAGGTAGATTGCCCAGAGGGGACTGGGCGGTCTCGTGGTCTGGAACCCCTAAAGATTTTATTTTTTTTCTCCAGCTCTTGGAGTTTTTTTTTGTTTTTTCTGTCCATCCTGGCCATCGGACCTTACTCTTATTCCATGTTAATTAATGTTGACTTATGTTTATTTTTTATTGTGTCTTCTATTTTTCTATTCATTTTGTAAAGCACTTTGAGCTACATTTTTTGTATGAATATGTGCTATATAAATAAATGTTGATTGATTGACTGACCTAATTTGCGTCTCTGCCACTCACGTTGTGAGGGTGGGGGGCTAAACGCACGCTACGGAGATACGGACGGATCAGCTGCTACCATACTGTGTGATCTGCATGTTGCACTGCGTGTCGATCATTTAAAACGCTGTACAGCAGTTGTCCTTTTGTCTCACTGCCTTGTATTGCGTGCTGTTGTAGTGTCTTCCGAGAAAATCACATCTTGTCCCAAGATTTTCTTTTATTATAATAGATGTATATACGGGTGTAAAAATCCCCTTTTCATGTAACTATTACACTTGTTATTGACAGGTGTTGTACTTGGAATACTCGGCATTACTGACCCTTTTAAAATAAATTTGTATTGTTTTTATCTATGCCTAGTGTTTCCTTTTGTTGCTGCGACACTTGTGTAAGAAATGTAAAATTATGCAATAAATGAAAAACCGGGTATGTTTTATATGCTCATACAGACAGATTTCATTCACAGTTCCCAAAGGTTAACAGATAGATAGATAGATAGATAGATAGATGGATAGATAGAAAGACACTATATAATAAATAGATAGATAGATTTTTGTCCCCTTTTTGGTTCAACTGTGATAAAACAGAAAAAAGTGTTGAGTTTGCACAATATATTAAGGCTTAATCCTCTGAAGCTACTAAGATTGTTCTTCTTTGGATCTTCTACATAAAGCTGTCTAAAGTAACTTCTACCATAAAGAGACACCCCCGAGGGTGACCCTCATACACAGAGAGGTCCTTTTGCAGGATGCACGTTTAAGTGTCCAATGGCACCTTTAAGTTTAGGAGCCGCACCTAAGGAACCTATTTGAAGGGAAAAAGTCGCAGGTGTGGGAACTAAAGCAGCCACCTGCTCGGTCCAGTCGAACAGCTCAGCTACTGCAAGGCAACGCCCGAAGAGTGCCCGGCAGGGAAGTCACAGGCGTGTCCAAGGTCAGGGCACAGGAGGAGGGCTACGAAGTCACTTTAGAAGAGCAGGACGTGCCGCCGGTATCAGCCACACTAGCCTGTCCACAAAGCGACACGGAGGGCAGACGAGAGATGACGAGCGGGCCACGAGGAGAGCAAAGCACAAATGGCACGAGACCGTCCCGCTTTGTCTGTGCGGCTCTATATAGCGCCTTACACGTTACATATAATGAACGGCTAACTGCAGCACCAGTTTCGAAAGCGCTGTCGGTCACTCCGGTGCTGGTTTACTCACCTTCTAGGATAAACTTCTGGGCATACCGTTTGAGATTTTTCTTCCTCACTGGGCCCATGGTGGGAGGAAAGCAGCCTTCTGCCAAGAAAGTATAAATGTCTTCCCATTTGTTGGAAGTGGACTCGACCACCTCTTCCTCTGCAACGGGCAGCGAGTCCACGCTCAGCATGGCGACGCAGCCGATGCTAAAGAAACAGCAAACACGGCAGCAGGTGGTTGTCGTCCCTTTCCGCCCCCCAAATGAAAGTCTCCACGACTGGACGACAGTTTGCTCAGCAGACGAGCCTCCGCTGAGTGCATCGGCTGTTGTTGTTTTCACTCTCGTAGTTGCAGTTCCGCATTAACGGGGGAAACAAGTCGGTGACGGACCGCATCAGGCGGAAGTAATACGGAGGGCTTTGACGGGAGCACCACTGGGACATTAAATTACTGCATAGCTCTGGTCTTATCCGCCTAAACACTGCACGAGCAAAATTAAACAAGATATTGACCCAAATTGCTCCTGTTGTAATTCCTGCTCAGAAACTACTTTACATTTATTTTGGACCTGCCCCTACACTCAAATAAAGATTACTGAAGAGTTTTCTTTGTTTTTAAGGGTAACCTATTGGTTATTATACGTTTAAACGACGTAACGAGAAAGAATATTATTTATTTAATCTTGTTAAATTGGTAACATTTCGTATTTATACATTTAGAGAAAAGCCAAGCAAAATGACACCTTTTAATGGCTAACTAAAAATATTACAGTATTTATAAATTTAAAGTTTTCAATCAAAAACATGTGTTTCTTATATTCAAAAATAGAGTTAAATTGTATGCTCAGACCATTCCAATTTCAAAAATGTAACTATTGTTATTTGTCAAGTTTTTCATGTTTTTTTCTGTAATATCCTCGAACGTACCCTCACAGCTTATCTATTTTTTCTATCGCAGTAGTTGTAATTTCTATATTATAATAAAGATTAAATGGTCGTGGTAGTGACAGTGGCTACCCGATCTGCCCAGTCTCAGACTTCCGAAACTCTTCCTAAAACACAAGAGTGGCATTTACACCCTCCAGAGCTAAGCTGCACTTTAAAAGGGGCTCATTGAAGGGCACGGGGGTCACCTGCAGGCGGCCCTGCGCGTGCTTGCGGCTCTGGAGCAGGCGGCCCTGCGCGTGCTTGCGGCTCTGGAGAAATAGCGTGCAGTGACGACGTGCTGCCTATAGAGGTCACCAAAGGCGCGCTGAAGGAATAAGAAAGGCGCTATATGATTGATAGATAGATGTGAAAGGCGATATATGATAGCTAGATAAAATCAGTTCTGAAACAATCAAAAAGAAATTGGTGACATTAATGCAGGAAATGCCGTCGCTTGCTTCGTATCTGTCTATCAGTCTACTATAATATAACATCGTTAATTTTTGTTTATCGGTTTAAAATAAAATCATTATTTTTTAAGAAGTTTATAATAAAACGTTGTCAGTGTTAGTATTGCGTATTTGCAATGTTGAAATATTTGTAATGTTTTTAATGCACCCAATTTCGGTGCTTTTGGCTCGAGTAGCACAAATTTGACTATGCATCAGCTAAATGGCGTTTTTTTACACTATACATAAAGTACAAACGTCCTGCGATTGACTGGCGCCCTGTCCAAGGGATTCTTCCAGTTGCTTTGAGCTTTAATCTCCCACGACCCTGCTCAGATTTAAACGAGTTTAGACAATGTACTGTAATGGTATGGTAAAAGCGGAACCAATGTTCCCGTTGTTGTGCTCTCACGGTGCTCATATCTAGGTGGGTAGTGGGCGTGGCGTTCAGCCTGCGCAGTTCTCGCCGCCACAGATGGTCTCTACAGCTCTTCTCCCTTCAACGAATAGAATGCACTTGCACACCTGATTTGTGGGTATATCCCTGCGGTGACGAGTGGTGCTGTGGCTCTGCAAGTGCATGCTATTGAGGACTTCAGTCACCTCAGTGTGTTAGTTTAGCTTGGCGCCGATCGAGATGTCATCGATGCAGTTCTACCACTGTTCGTGTTTCTATACGGATAATATTTTTCTGCCAGAGTTCAAACTTCACATTAGGTACATGTCCGAAGAGCAGTTCCGACAGACGTACGGAGCGGTAAGCACAGTGGCGACCGCAGATGTTTGACAAATCGTAAATGTCGATTACCTTCAAATGTATTTGTTGTGTCACTTGCAGATTTTGAGAAATCGTGGCTGTTCGACGACTGAGCACTTCCAGAAAGTCTTAAAACAGGTAATGGCAGTTTGTGCACTGGAATGGCTGTGTGTCATGAAGGATCCCCATTCCACTTGAGTGTTAAAAGTGGGCGACAGGTGGTTTAGTTTCTGGACGACTTTTGTTGTACAAGTGCAGGGAAGCGCAGTTCTGCCGTGGTGGTCCTGTTAAAATGAATACTCGTCGGTCTCAAAAGACTGTAGAGATGCGAATGAACAACGGGGGCTAATGGCAGAATGGAGGGCTACAGAAGCCCCCTTCCTCGTGTGGCCTCGACACCATGACAACAGAAAGAGTCCGACACGGCAGACACCTGTTGACACGCACAGTGCATCACACTTTACAAGTTCACCCGAGGAGTGCGGTTTTAAAACGCGTTCGTGCTACAGGCAGGCGATCAGTCTTCTTCCACGGGGTTAGTAGCGCATTACTGGATAAAATGGCTTTATAGCTAGAAATGTACATGTCGTTAATAGTAATAAAACACATTCATGATTCTCTCTGGACTGACCCTTAAAAAAAAATTGACCAATCCAAAACGTCGCCCTTAAATTACCGGGATAAAGTCATTTAAAATTCAAAGCAAAAATTAATATCCTGGGGAAAAAACAACCTAGTGTTAGTAATTGCCAGTTATAATATTGATTGAGCTTTTATAAAAGACCAACCTACTCTTAGGATAAATACATTTCTCAGTATTATTAAATAGCCTGTTTCCTGCCTATCTGTCTAATTGCTGAGGCAGACACATAATGTCGTGACAAATTAAATAACTGACATTTATTCACACAAGTGAACCAGTTAAAGAGACTGAGCTGTAATGGACACTGTATGGCCAAAAGTTGATGGATAACTGACCACCGCGGCTAGATAGATAGATAGATAGATACTTTATTAATCCCAAGGGGAAATTCACAAAATCCAGCAGTAGTATACGATACAAAAAAACAATATTAAAGAGTAATAAAAATGCAGGTAAAAAGAGACAATAACTTTAACGTTTACCTGACCCCCCCACCTCCCGGGTGCAATTGAAGAGTCGCATAGTGTGGGGTTCTCCTCAGTCTGTCAGTGGAGCAGGACGGTGACAGCAGTCTGTCGCTGAAGCTGCTCCTCTGCCTGGAGATGATCCTGTTTAGTGGATGCAGTGGATTCTCCATGACTGACAGGAGCCTGCTCAGTGGCTGTCACTCTGCCACAGATGTTAAACTGTCCAGCTTGGAGATATACAATACAATGGAGATATACAATACAATATATGAGCTTGTAGGACATCCCATTCCAAAACCACAGGCATTAATATGGAGTTGGCACCACCCCACCCCACCCCACAGCAGCCTCCATTCTTCCCTCAAAATTTTGGAGAGCGACTGTGGGAATTTGTGCAAATTCAGGTAAAAGCACATTCGTGCGGTCAGGTACTCATTTTGGACAAGAAGACCTGGCTCACAGTCAACATTCCAGTTCATCCCAAAGGTGTTCACTAGTTGAGGTTGAGGTCAGGCCACTCGAGTTCCTGCATGTCTTTATGGACATAGTCCTGCTGGAACAGGTAGGGGCCTTCCCCAAATTGGAAGTGCACAATATTGACTAAAATGTCTTTGTCTGCTGTAGCCATTAGAGGAACATAGGGGCCAAGCACAAACCCCTCTAAACCGTACAGTGTGCACAGTGCAGTCCAGAAGGTGGGGTCATCCTGGCATTCACCAAGCCCAGACTGGTCCATTAGAGTGCGTGTCGCTGCCCCAGAGCCGAATGGCAGTGAGCTTTACGTCACTCCAGCTAACGCTTGACATTGCACATAGTGATCTTAAGTTTTCGTGTGCAGCTGCTCAGCTATGGAAACCCATTTCAGGAAGTTCTTGCATTTATTTTGCTTCAAAAGGCAGCTTAGAACTCTGTTGTGACAGTGGGTAGATTTTTTTTTTCCATGATGCAGCACTCAGTGGCCCCACTCTGTGACTATGGGTGGTCTGTCACTGCATGGCTAAGATGTTGTTGCTTCTCTACACTTTCACTTCACAATAACAACACTTAAAGTTGCCTGGGGGAGATCTAGCAGAGCAGAAATTTCACATACTGACTTAGGACAAAGGTGGCATCCTATGACAGCAAAACATTTAAAATCACTGAGCTCTTCAGTACGACCCATTTGTCAGTGGAGATTGCATGGCTGTACGCTTGGTGTTGTACACCTGAACTCAGTAAACTGGAGGGGAGTCCACATACTTTTGGCCATACAGTGTATGTGTTTGCAGACCTAACAGATTCTGAAATAGAGTAAATAAACACAAGTAAGAAAACGTTAGACTACTCGTGCAAGAAGTGAAAGAAAAGGTCAGAAAAGCACACCGAGACAACGGCTCCAGCCATAAGGAAATGTTTTGAGACGCTGGTGGTCCCAAATCTTGTACTTAACCTTCAGAATGGTTTTGTTGTTGCCACTTATCCATTCTGACTGTTGTGTGTGGATAGTATGATGATTCAGAGAAATTAAAACAATGTCCTTGTAAGTGCAGAAATTTTTGGGATAATTAATTTGGTATCACTCTGTCAACATGTTTATACTGTGCAGCACTAAAACTGAACAATTACGGCTGTACACATTACTAAGTACATAATTAGTACACCCGCAGATCTGTTTAGACATGCCACTGTAGGCTAAGTAGTTGTGTCATCCAAGAAAGAAACAGAGAAGTTGTAAGATTAGCCAGTAATGCTCACTTACCATGATGCTGGAGAGTGCTGACGTGTTAATGTCGACTGGCACACTGGAACATTAGTGTGAACACTGTCAGGCTATACAGTGAAGTTCTAAACTGATACATGGAAACCTAACCCATTAACACTGAGTGATGGCCAGTTGACAGTGGAGGGCAGGAAAAAAAAAAACGCCCGTCAGCCACACCCACCGAGGAAATAAATGGGCAGCCATTAACAAATAAGTTGGAGACGTTCACAGTTCTGGGGAACTCCGTCAGGCCACCAAACCCCTCCCGGTCATTCAGCAGTGTGCTGGCTGGTCTAATTTGATAACATAATTTGTCCATCTTTTAATTCCAAAGTTCTCAGTGTCTAAAATGTCTTTCCGTGGGTAGGAGTTGTGATTCTTGACTACAAATGAGGAACTCCTAGTAAGTGTTGTTCACGGTGTAGTAAATAATAAAAAAGCACTACTACTTTATAATGAGAATGGCTTGACTTCTTCAGACTTAAAGATCAGTGCCGCCGTCTATTCTTTCTAGGATGGTGGCACCCACCTTTTACACACAAAGGGCCTTCCTACACTGTAAGTCTGCTTTGACCCTCATTCTCCAGTCAACTAGACCCGATGTTTTGCATTTGAGACACTTCGTTAGCAGTGGTTAGCACAATGATTTTTATATAAAACTGGAATGGCAGCATGGCACCGAATCCCATGACCCATCATGGTGGCAGTTACTGGTTTGCCTCATTTCAACAACAACAACAACATTTATTTCTATAGCACATTTTCATAAAAAAAGTAGCTCAAAGTGCCTTACATAATGAAGAAAAAAAAATAAAAGACAAAATAAGAAATTAAAATAAGACAACATTAGTTAACATAGAAAAGGAGTAAGGTCCGATGGCCAGGGTGGACAGAAAAAACAACTCCAGATGGCTGGAGAAAAATAATAAAATCTGCAGGGGTTCCAGGCCATTTCTGTAGTTGGTTTTTTTTTTGGCCTTTGTGTGACACAAAACCACAAATATCGGTGCGTAATGATCATCTCTCGAGATGGTCTGGTGGGGGTCAACACAGAGTAATGAGAGTTGCAAAAAAAAAACGTGCTGTGCTACATTGGTTCAAAATTGGATGGATGGGCTGAACGGAGTTGGCATCCTACTTTACTGCACCATTTCAACGTTTTTCCCTAGATTGAAAAGGAGATTTATCGAAGAAAGCTGCTTGACGAGGAAGTGATAAAGAGATCTGCAATGATTCGTGAGATCTACAAACCGTTCCACCGACATGTTTATGTGCTACAGGTACAGCGCGACGTCCAGTAGGGTATGATGCATTTCATTTGGTCACCTAACATTTACTACCTTTTATGAGTGGTACCAGTAATGGCGCACAGCACGATAACATGCAGTGAATACAATTGACTTGAGTGCTCCTAGTTTTCCTGCTCTTTCTCTGTATGTTTAGCACTCATTTGCTCAGAGGTTGATGTGCCTGCTGCTTCCCGAGCAGCTCTTCTTTTCTCCACCTTAGCGGCCTGCTTCTTCTCTTCTTTCGTCGATATCTTTTTGCGTTAAAACTGATTACGTCAGTTTTTGTGTTGCAATTACTTAGTACATTTTTCTTAATTTTTCACTTAAGCTGGCACTTAAGTCTTCAATCTGCCTCAAGAATGATTTAAAATATGAAGAGGTAGGGAAACTGACGGCAAAGGTGGTAGCGAATGAGAACGACGCCCATACACATGCGCTGCACTGCCTAGAGTTGATTCTACAATAAAATAAAATAAAAATAAAAGAGGAATAACCTTGGCGGTCAGTCATCACCCTGAAAACAGATAGTAGACGCCACATAGTACATGTGTACCAAATTTCAGCTCAATAGCTCAAACGGTTTCCGAGCTACAGGTGATTTAAAATCCTGGACTGACAAACGGACAGCCACGGTAGCGTATTATATATATCTCTATTATAATAAAAAAAATCTTTGGTCGAGATGTGAGGCGGTTGGCGCACAGCGTGCCCCGTGGTGGAAGAGGGGAAATAACTCATTCACTACAGCTTTATTACTGTCAAATATCAAGAAATAAAAAATGAATGAAATGAAAATAACAATCACTTTAAATTGTATATCCAGTTAACCAAACCTGGGGGGGACTGGGCAAGCGAAGCCCCCTAGTAAGAAGATAATTATACACTGCAGGAGAGAGAAGTACTGTAGCTAAGGCAGGGGGCCTGAAAAGCCAGTCCTGGTGGGCTGTAGTGGCTGCAAGTTTTTGTTCCAACTCAGTTTCTTATGAGAAGACAACATTTCTTGGTTAGGCAACATTTTTATGCTTCATTTTAGTCATTCTTGCTTGTTAAGACAACTTTATTGCTTATTTTAAACTTAAACAGCTGCATTTAAAGTTTTTTTTTTTTTAAATCTTTACTAGCAATGCGATGAAAATGAAAAAGGAAGCAGCAGTTCTGCTTCTCGTTTGTTTCCATTTACACCTGACTGTGTTCATTGTGAATAATCTGGTTTAATCATATATTTAAAAGGAAACCAAAGAGAAAAATGTGAAGGACTGAGAATTACTCCTCCGCTTCAGGCCACAAATCATCTAATTATATCTATAAAAAGGGGAAAAAGAAATCAACGATATGTGATAAAACTGACATGGTCCAAAGAAAAACACTAACCAACCATAAAATGAACTAGGATATGTCTTTACCCAGGATTGGTTACTAGATAAGCAATCATGTTGGAACAAAAACCCACAGCCACTGCAGCCCTCCAGGACTGAATTTGCGACTCCTTGGTTAAGGCATTGATCAAGAGGTTCCTGGTTGTCCTCCCCACCATCTATGGGCCATTTTGTCAGGATGAGGACGCATGTTGATAAACAGCGAGACCCACGATTTGCCATCAAGATAATTCAGTTCAGAAACTAGCAGGCATTTTTCATTTTCTCGATTACAATGACAAAGTCCTACAGACGATATCTTTCTGGATGAGGCATTTGAAGATTTCTTTTAAGTATACACAATAGTCAGGTACAGGGTAGGAGCCGAGCCTGGATGTGGCACCAGTTCATCACAGGTCCATTATGTATGTAATTATAAAGCTTGTCATCACTTCTCCGTAATCCAGATGCTGCTCTAAGTCTTAATCTTCTGTTCTTTCAGGAATCCTACCTAGCCCCAGAATTTCTAGAAATTGTTACATTTTCAAAGTGTGAAAATGCCTCCGTGGACAGGCTGCCAAAGAGCATCGTGCAGCTTGCAGGTATTTTATCCACAATTCTTGATGCGGGAGATGAATTTCATAAACCCGTGATGTTATGTTTACACTGTCAGGTCCAAGTCTCTGAAATTGAATTAGTAAAGAGCTCTGAGCAGACGTCGGTGCTGTTTACATACACAATCAGATGATGTGGAATATGTGTCCAATAACTGGGATTCACACACTTTGTTATTGATGATAATACTCTTCATTTTTTACATTTTTGAGATAGAGCTTGTTTTATAAATATAGTTAGTGTAAACAGGAGGGCTAAGCCATTATATGCCTGACATTTAATGCTATAGTTTTCTCCACCTCCACCATTCAAAGAAGAATATGGATACATAGGAGCAGTCAGGAGTGGCAGCAGAACTGTATTGTTAAATACTTAGATGAATGACAGCGGTGGGAGAACATGAAACGAATAACACTTTGATAACCGTGTACTCGTATTGCCACACACCTCTCTCCTTTTAATGTGCCTCATGGTGCACAAGAAAGAGAAAATCCTCAACTGTTTAAACTAATCACAGTTGGAATTCATTATCTCATAGGAAAGCCGGCTGTATCCAATATCAAAAAAAAAATCTGCGACCATATTGATGCTGGGTATTCTGTCTGTGACAGATTTTTGGAAAAACTGGAATCGGGTGACAGAGTGGTAAGGCAGATGTGCCCTCACCTACCTAAATGGGAACTGTACATTCACAGTGCATATTAATTGAAGAAGAGCATCGGGCCTCAGGATGGCCAGAACTTTGTTTTTCTAATAGAGTTTTGTGACACTCCAATATGTAAGACAGAAAGATTTACTCCTAGTTTTAAATAAATCTACTTTCTATATATAAATTCCTAAGCCTAAAAGTGCAACGATTTTATGTGACGTTTTTTGTCACGCTTTAAATCGGGCTTATTTTAAAACCTACATATGTATGTTTGGTATCATTCTTTTCAGAATTTATCAAACTTTAATGTGATGTTATTAGATTTTCAGATTCTTATTCTGTTTTTAGATTATAAACTGAAAAATATCAATAACTCACATCCTGTGAGATGAGATTTTGTGCCAAAAGATTTAGCCACGTTTGGGGCCGGAAATAAAAGACAAAGAGTAAGACAGCTGCTGTACAGTCTTTTAAATGTTCAAAGTGCCGTGCGAGATGCAGATCACGCGGCATGGCAGCAGCAGCAGCAGCAAGCCAGCACCTGATCGAGCAAAGAGGAGGTAAACAAAAAACTATTTGTTTACCATTGTATCACCGTTTGAGAGGGGGTTTCAGAGGAGAGAACGCATCTCCTTGGGGTGCGTTCAGCCCTTCTCTTCACAACACAGGCGGCAGAGACGCAAAGAGGCTGGCACGTAGTGCAGGCCAGGGGATTGGTTAGCAAAGCGAGCAGGGGGTGAACCCCCTAGTAAATAAATAAATAATGGCAATCATACTCATCATACCAGCAAACCTCTGAAAGACTAAGGTGGATGAAGCAGATTTTTGTTTTGTGTGATTTTTTTTTAACAAGAGTACCTGCTTGCTCTGTAATCAGTTTCATGATTCTGTCAATTTAATTGTATTGTTAAACTATATATTCTTATTTTCATATGCTAATAGTGTGTTGCAGAGTGCATAAAATGACACTCCTACTATTTTTGCATTCACTCCAAAAAGCTCCAAGGACCTATCGTATACCTGTGTTTACTGAAGAGTTCTGCAGAGATTTCATTGAAGAACTGGAGAATTTTGAGCAGTCGGAAGCACCAAAGGGAAGGCCAAACACAATGAATAACTATGGGGTGAGAGCATAAAGAAGAACGAGGCTCAGCCTTTTCCCATACTATTGAGTGAAACTCCTAAATAGAAACTGCCATGGTTGTTGTAAAGTTTAAGTGTGAGAGCTACTTAACATGCCCAGGCTCCTGCTGTAGATAATAATAATAAAACATTTTATTTAATAGGCGCCTTTCTTAACACTCAAGGTCACCTTACAATGAAATTAAACAACATTCATATAATAAAAAGAAAGAATGATAAAAAGCAATGAGGTACAGAGGTAGTAGCAAACACACAAAGATAGAGGCAGTAACAGTGTTAAATTCACAATTGGTATGCCAGTTTGAAAAGAGAAGTTTTGAGGGTAGTTTTAAACTGTGTTATTGAATCGAGCTGATGTATATGAGAGAGAAGAGAATTCCCTTGTTGAGGAGCACTGGGAGAGACGCTCGAGCTCCCATAGCACAGAGTTTGATGTGTGATACAGAAAGTACAGCTGCAGATGAGAATCAGAGTGAGCGAGAGGAGTGTCAGTCTGTAGGAGATCAGTGAGGTTGTGGAGAGCTTTAAATGTTAAGAGCGGTATTTAGTATTGTATTCGGTAGTTAGATCTATGGACATTCTCTTGGTTTTCACTTTGTTCTTAAGTTGTATGGATAAAATGGTTAAAACGTGTGGATAATATCACTTGTTTTAAAATCTCTGTATTTGCTTGAAGGTCACTCATCCTCCTCCTTGTAGCTTACTTAAGCAGTTTTAATTAAAGATTTACAGATTTTGCCATATTTTAGTAAAGACTTGAGAAAGAACCTCAAACTGCCCACCTAGCGTTGATGTTCAAATGGGTCACATTACTTTTATCGATTTCAGGTTTTACTAAATGAACTGGGCTTTGATGCCACCTTCCTGACTCCCCTCCGAGAGGCCTATCTGTGCCCTGTGGCATCGCTGCTCTTTTCTGATTGTGGAGGGTATACTCTGGACAGCCATAAAGCGTTTGTGGTAAAATATGCTTTGCAGCAAGACTTGGATTTGAGCTACCATTACGACAATGCGGAGGTCACTCTGAACGTGTCATTGGGAAAAGACTTCACGGAGGGGAGCTTGTATTTCGGGGACATGAGACAGGTATTTCCTCTTCCATCTTCATAGTTTTTTTTTTTTTGTTTAGTTACTATGTTGTCTTGAATGTTTCTACTTGGAAATCTAACTTTGTCATATACTAAAGAACAAACTGTTCAGATAGGTTTTCTCAGTCCATGTGCTGGAAGAAGTTCATCTGCTGCTTTTCTGGGTGATCTGTTTTTTCATGAGGTTTCATCTGAGATTGAGATATCAGTTTTATTTCACCCTGAAAGGCGGGATGAAATGTTGACCCTCTTTGTGGCTGTGGCTTCTACTGCAGGGATAGGCTCCAGCCTCCTATGACCATTAACTGGTTTGAGTGGGTTTGGAATGTAAATCTACATTTTATTTTGTTCTTCCTAAGGTATTGCAGTTCATAAATATGTATTTTCACACATTTGGCAAAAATATTGGCTTGATAGAGTGATAACTCCATTCTCTTACTCCTAGCCTGCATTTTGTAAAGTAATTACTAGCCAGTGATTAGGCCGTTAATGACCTCTTGGGCACAGCCGTCAACAGTGTGTCTGTCTGTGGAGAGAGTGTTACCTTGTCGAGAGATTTACTTACCTCAGTAGTGACATTCATGTCTCTGGTGACTCTTCCTATGAAGTCAATAGACGGATTGGGAGAGCATGGGGGGGTCATGAGGTCGCTGGAAAGGGGTGTGTGGTGCTCCGGATATCTGTGCAATAGAATGAAGGTCCTTTAGAGTCCTGGTGCTTCCTGTCTTGCTATATGGTTGTGAGACATGGACGCTATCCAGTGACCTGAGATGATGAAGACTGGACTCCTTCAGTACTGTGTCTCTTTGGAGAATCCTTGGGTACCGCTGGTTTGACTTTGTGTTGCTCATGGAGTCCTGAATGAAGCACATTACCTGCATTGTGAGGGAGCATCAGTTACGGCACTACGGCCATGTGTCGCGATTACCTGAGGGTGATCTGGTTCGCAGGATCCTCATTGTTGTGAACACGAACGGCCTTGATCGGTTATCTCCTGTGGGTGGGACTGGACCATGTGTCTGCCTTGAGGGGGTTGCCCTCCGGGATCCTGAGATGTTTTGTTATATGGTGGGCACGGCCACGTGCTGTACCAGTGCATGCAACCTAACCTAACCTGATTATCTAACTCTGACAGATCGAGTCAGCTATGGAATGGGTCTGCGTAGAGTTAATTTAATTAAAGTAAGTAAATGAATCATAAACAATGAAAAGAATACAAACTTAACTTGTACTTAATTAGCAAAGTGAAATTAAGGCATAAACCTCCAGATATAACAAAGAGTGAAAGCATTGGGTATTTCTGAATTACACATCCATTTAGTTTCTGAAGAATTTTATTCTTTTAGTTACGGCAAGGGAACTCAGTATTGTAAAAAGGAGGAGCCATTGATAGTGTCCACCTGCCCAGTGCCAATTTCCAGTCACCCAATATCCTGACCCTGTGTGTCTTTAGGATAAATGATTAAGACCACATGGATCTGATGCTCACTATACACCAACAGTGACTGGGTCAGAATTTGAACCCAGGATTCTGGAGCTGTGTGCCAGCCTCTTTGCCCACCATCTCACTAACTTCTGAATTGGTATCTTTAAATTTTAGACCCCTAAACCTACCAGTTAAAACTAGGCAAGGATTTTCACTCAAAGCTGGAAATTACTTTAGCTTGGAATGAAAAGTCAACACCCATAGTTGTTTCTCAAGGAATAGGATTAGTAAACGGTGGTCCACATGGAGCCACGCAGGAGTTGCCACAGCCTGATTGACAGTGCATGCTGTAATTCTGCCAGTAAAATGTTATCACGTGATACAAAACCCAGTTATTTTGTGCAGTAGTTCAATGTTTCTCAGCCTGAGGTCATGACCCAGTGTTTCCAAGGTATGTGTCCTTTCACGGGGTGGGGGGTTCTCTACCTTGGTGAATTGAGCGCGATTGTCAGGACAGCGACCCGCCACGTTCCAGTAGCATTATAAGCAATCGCAACACACAAGCCACTGGCAGCAACCTGCGTCCCTGTGGTTGAGAGGCACTGGTAGAGTTCATGTGAGATAAAAACACAACTGTCCACATCCATCCATCCATTTTCCAACCCGCTGAATCCGAACACAGGGTCACGGGGGTCTGCTGGAGCCAATCTTCCAGCTAATTTGCATTTCTATAGTGGAACAAAAGTGATGTTTTGGTGCAAAATAAATTGGCTTTTCAATAACTGGTTGTTCACGGATTGTTTTTCCTCT
Organism: Polypterus senegalus; assembly: GCF_016835505.1. Classification (NCBI taxonomy): domain Eukaryota; kingdom Metazoa; phylum Chordata; class Cladistia; order Polypteriformes; family Polypteridae; genus Polypterus; species Polypterus senegalus. The sequence goes on from NC_053165.1 coordinate 64,814,316, forward strand.
GCAGGTTCCAATAAGTGAAACAGAATGTGTCGAGATTGGACACAAGACCACACATGGCCTTCTGCATCGTGGGCAGCACATGCATGGCGCTCTTCCCCTCACATCCGGGCAGCGTTGGAATCTTATTATATGGATGCGATCCTCAGTGGTGCGCAACCAGCTATGCCCCATGTGCAATAAGAAGCCGGAGCTGGTTGAAGGAGTCGGATTTGCAGACGGCTTTACGAGAGAGGCGCCAACACCGAGTGCCAACACAGAGTCCTGTGTCGTGATCTAAAATGTGAGGCTGTGAAATGTGGTCTAATGCACTTTAATCCATATTTAAAATAAAAAAAATACTACATATAGTTTATATGTGGAGGTGGGATGTAACAGACAGTTACAAGTGGTCAGTGACAAATGCAATGCATATGTCCATATTATATGCCGTTTGGTATGGGATTCGTAAAAGTACTGTTAATGTTTGTGATGTGCCATCTGTTGGAATGAAAAAATCAATACATTTTATCACTACAAATGTCTGTGAGGCACAATCTGTTGGAATGACGGAGACATAGCAACTAGACAGAAACTAATACTCTTATTAAAGTGGTAAATATCTTAATTGAGCATCAATCCACTTGGCGTACATGTCTGATAGATCATTAGTGCCTGGGCGGTTTCTCTGTTCTCAGGATGGGTTATTTTTTAAACTGATCAACACTGATCTACAGAGGCACCCATGTCATTTTAAACAACTCATCATCCATTTTGTATATTTGCAGTTTGGTGTTGCTGGCCAATGGGTGCAAGGCAACAGTCACACTTGAATGCCATTGATTCCTGTATACATGCAGTGGATATTAGAGCACCTGTGACCAGAGCACGCCCTTCAGTGGCCACTTTATTAGGTCCAGCTGTCTAATAGTGTCTTTGCTTTTAAATTCTTTGAGGCCTGGATTCAACATCAAGTGCGGAGGAGATTCCTTAGGGATTCTGATCCCTGCTGACACTTGACAACATCTGATCTGAGATCTGAGGGCCGTGCAATCTGCTGGACTTCTGGTCACCGTTATGGAATTATGTGGAGCCAATGTGATGTGTGCTTTGTCCATTATTGCCACTGCAGTGTGTCAATTTGAAAGGAGAAGACAGTGACCGTAATGGGAAACAATTGTCCACGGAGAAGCTTAGAACGCAATCAGATGATATTCAGCTGATATTAAGAGGATTAATGTCTGCCAGCCACCACTAGCAGCTGCACCAATGACACAAAGCACAATTCATAACAGATTCATGCAGTAGATGCTGAATTCCAATTCTACTAGCTGTATGTAGCAGCAGAAATCAAAAGTTGCAGACCAGACATGTCCACTTATGTTTGGCTATCACATGATTGCTAGGGACTCTATAAGTAGCCACTAAGTGTACATTAAAACAAAATTTGATGTTAGTATATCCTTACTTGTTACATATTATTGCTGTCATATCCTAGTGCTTATGTAGTCTTACTCTTTACTGAAACATTATAACAATCTAGACAAGAACAGGACATTCAGCCCAACAAAGCTTGCTAATCCTATCCACTTAATTCTTCTAAAAAATTAAGTTGAGTTTTGTAGTTCTACTGTCTACCACACTACTTAGTCACTTACTCCACATCTCTGTGGTTCTTTGTGTGAAGAAAAACTTCCTAATATTTCTGCGAAATTTACCCTTAACAAGTTTGCGAACGTGCTCCTGTGTTCTTGATGAACTTGTTTTAAAGTAAATATCTCAATCCACTGGACTAATTCATAAACACTTAGATTATGTCTCCTCTTCTTTTCCTTTTGTTTAAACTGGAAACGTTCAATTTCTACAGACTCTCCTCATAACTCAGACCTCCCTTAATCAGCCTTGACTCTCTCCTCTGGACTTTCTCTTGTTTGTTAAATGGAGACCAAAACTGATTACAGCACCCCTCCTGGGGCCTCACTAGTGTGTTACTGATTAACAATTTGACTTAATGAATCATCCATTGTAATTCTATGTGTGTAGTACCGAAGAAAGATAGTTTTACATAAATAATATTTTAACTTTGCAGGTTTCCATGCATACAGTTTTTCATTAAAAGTGATTGAGGGTGACATTATAAATGTCCTCATGTGGTTTCAACTGTTTGACCCCTCAGTAGGCTATGTGAAAGTTAATTTTGTCCGATCATGAACCAAAAGAAAAAAGATGGACAGGCGGACTGATCAGTCTGATTCTAGTCTCTGCATCCATCATTGATTCCCATCAGGGTTTGGGGGGCAGCCGCCTGCCCCTGCAGTATTAGACCTGGGGCAGCAGGCAGCTCTTGACATGACGGCAATTATTAATTTTAATAATGAAATAAAAATGGGCTCAATCCTACGTTTTCGGTTTACAGAAAAGCTAACTTTAAAATTCTTTAGGGTGAGGATTTGAAGTTAAATCACTCATTACGAGGGGTGGCGTTTTTAAATGATATTTACACTAAAACGATTAAGTGCGACATTCGAGACGACGGAACCTGTGCACAACAGATTAAGATGCACGGACACACTTTGACGATGCACAAGGATGTTTTCCCATTTTAGGTGTTGAGGGACGGCGGGCAACAAATGGGAGAAACCGAAAGCGTGAGGGTCTGTGTAATAAATATAAACAACCGTCATCGTCTTCTTGCATTTTGTGGCATTGGGCTGACGCAGTAACGTTTGTATTGTTAGTGCAGCTGGACTGAAGGCATCAAATTAAACAGGTGAGAATCACAAGTCCTAATAGTGCCGAAGATTCTTCTTACTTTCGGCTTTGCAGGTGGAGTGGGGAACTAGCGATTCTGACTTGCAGTAACGCACGATAAAGGACAGCTGCAGCGGCGTCTCTGAAGTTAAGTTCTGTCCACCCGGCCAGCCATCTTCCTAATATGTTTAACCTCCCTGTCGGTTCCACAGTCAGTGCGCCGTGTTTACCTTGAGGCGATCTCACTTATTTATTCCGGGCTCTTATTAGGCATTCCAATAAGTACAGTAGTGGGAGGTTTAGAATTATTCACATATTAAGGAATGTGTTGCGATAATTAACGGCACGGTGGCTTAGTGGTTAACACTTTGCACTTCGGACTGCCTGTGCATCAAATAGAAAAAAAATGAAAAGGAATGCAACCAATGTGAAGTGAAATATTATATGGCGCTCAGGACTTTCTCGTAATTCTTGCGCCATACACTAGTAGTAGGCCTGTCCCGTGGATGGAGTCCTGTCCTGTGTTCGTGGGACCGACCTATTGAAACTCAAATGCGGCCCCTTATACAGTAATGTATCAAAATACACACCTAAACACCAATCTGCTTACCTGATGCATTATTTAAGTCGTGAAGTGGCGAAGGCAGAGTTTTCCTCCATGCAGATGTGTGAGTTTTGGACAGTGGGTAGCATCCTTGTAACATCTGAAGCCCATTCCTTTGACCTACAAATAAAGTTCAAACTGTTTATTAAATCACACATTTGTTTTTTGTAAAAAGATTACACATTGCTTAAATTGTAGTGCGACTCCATGTTTTTAAGATTTAAGATGTTCGTAGCTTTTACAGGAGACAGAACTGTAAATGCATACAAGGCGCAAATTAAATGATCAACAGATCGCCACGGGTACTCACCCAGGATGGTTTTTAGCAAAGATGAGAATATTAGAAGTAACAACCGCACAAAACATGGAAAATTAAGTAATGATGAAGGGAAAAGGCTCCATGATGGTAATTGTCAAAATAAAGTAATCCAGTGCACAGCAAACTTGAGTAGCTGGTCTCTTAACTGCCATTGAAAGAACAGGTGAACTCCACTATACCTTGTAACAGTTTAATCTATGCCAGTGGTTCTCAAAATGTGGGACAGGCCCCCTAGGGTGGCGCGAAGATGTGAAAAAAAAGAAAACAAGAATCGAAAATATGAAAAATACATCTATTGAAACCAAAACAAATTAACTTAAACTACATTCTGATAGGCCTACTAGAAAAATAAATATAGAGTTAGATAAATGTCAATAAAAGTTAAGTTGGTATAATGAAGTATGCATCTATGATATATCATTAATTAAAAAAGAACAATTTGGTATTAGTGGGCTCCTTTCAAAAAAACGTTAGGGGGCGTGATTAAAACTGTTACGAAAACTCGGGTTGCAAATACGTAAAGGTTGAGAAACGATGATCTTTTTTTTTTTTCTTTCAGATTGTGCATACTGAATGAATAATTAAACTTTATAAACCTACTGAGGGCAAGTTGCTGACCGCCATGGGACACAACCGGTCACACAGTAGGTCAGTGAGCAGAAACCGGGGTTTGCCGGAGAAGAAGGTCTCAAAGAAAAAGAAGAGAGAAAGCAAAAGCCAGAGTCTTCATGATAGGAAAGACAGAAGTTCAAAGCAAAAAAAGAGGAAGCATTCCGACAGCAGTAGCTCAAGCAGTTCCTCTCCACACAGAAAACGGCATAGATCCCCCAGTAAAGACAAAGGTAGGTCTCACCTGCAGGTAATGAAGGCCTGGCCACCTTAAAGGCGGCGGCAGACCTTGGACTTCATCCCGCACTGTTTATTTGACGTCAGCTTCAGCAGTGACACTTGGAAGAAAGAGACTCCATCTTACATAAATGTCATAAGGTGCTGTGACCCAATGAGACATTCATGAGATCACAGGAAGCTTAACACATCTTTCTTATCACTTAGCTTATCTGGCAAATCTTCTAAACTGTTTGCTAAGATTACTTAGTACTATGCATTAGGAAATCTTTGGCTCCCCTGGTTGGTGTGATCTGTTTACAACCTGAAATACATTGTTTGAAATGTACAAGACCTCTGCCTTTTTCTCTAGCTTCTGAAGACGCCCTGCAAAGTATGCCAGCTAGAGGCCATTTGGTTTCATCACGTCACACCAATCTGCTTTTTATTTCTAGCACAACAGATATTCCAGTATGCACTCCTGACAGTTTTAACCTTTTAAAGTTTGTTGAAATGTCCAAAATTTATTTTTGGTTGTTGATATATAAATATACGAGGTTTGCTGATTTTTGTTTTTTTTTAATTTGCCTTAAGAAAAAAAGAAGATGAAGCAGAAATCAAGGTCTTCCTCCTCCTCCTCTTCATCTAGTTCTTCTTCAAGTTCCCAGTCATCCTCCTCTTCTGAATCCAGCAATAGTGACTCTAAGTCAATGAAGAAGGACAAACGTAAGCATAAGAAGGACAAAGAGCGGGAGAAGAAGAAGAAAGAAAAAAAAAAGAAGCAGAAAAGAATGAAAAAGAAAATGATCAAATTGAAAAAACAAATGAAGAAAGTTATTCCTACAGAAATGGCTCCCAGGAAGGCAGAAGAAGCAGGATCTTCTCTTGTAATGTGGCAGAGTGACAACTCTGTGGAATTAGGTCCTGGTAAGCAACTGGATGTTGATTTCACCAAAATGATAAAATGCAAGGAAACAGTGGTAAAAGTATCACTGTACTGTTTTCTTACCAGTCATGACGGATGAACAGAAAGCACGCTTCATGACCCGGAGACCTATCACCAAAGAGGAGTGGGATGCCAGGCAGAGCGTCATCCGGAGAGTTTTGGATCCAGAAACTGGGCGCACAAGGTTAGTTGTATAATCACAAGGCTGAGCAATATGGATTAAATATACAGTAGCTATATGCCTATATATGATGTATAAAGTATGTACATGCAAACATATTTGCATTATACTGCAGGAATACCTACGTACATACAGTGGTGTGAAAAACTATTTGCCCCCTTCCTGATTTCTTATTCTTTTGCATGTTTGTCACACAAAATGTTTCTGATCATCAAACACATTTAACCATTAGTCAAATATAACACAAGTAAACACAAAATGCAGTTTTGAAATGATGGTTTTTATTATTTAGGGAGAAAAAAAAAATCCAAACCTATATAGCCCTGTGTGAAAAAGTAATTGCCCCCTGAACCTAATAACTGGTGGGGCCACCCTTAGCAGCAATAACTGCAATCAAGCGTTTGCGATAACTTGCAGTGAGTCTTTTACAGCGCTCTGGAGGAATTTTGGCCCACTCATCTTTGCAGAATTCTTGTAATTCAGCTTTATTTGAGGGTTTTCTAGCATGAACAGCCTTTTTAAGGTCATGCCATGGCATCTCAATTGGATTCAGGTCAGGACTTTGACTAGGCCACTCCAAAGTCTTCATTTTGTTTTTCTTCAGCCATTCAGAGGTGGATTTGCTGGTGTGTTTTGGGTCATTGTCCTGTTGCAGCACCCAAGATCGCTTCAGCTTGAGTTGACGAACAGATGGCCGGACATTCTCCTTCAGGATTTTTTGGTAGACAGTAGAATTCATGGTTCCATCTATCACAGCAAGCCTTCCAGGTCCTGAAGCAGCAAAACAACCCCAGACCATCACACTACCACCACCATATTTTACTGTTGGTATGATGTTCTTTTTCTGAAATGCTGTGTTCCTTTTACGCCAGATGTAGCGGGACATTTGCCTTCCAAAAAGTTCAACTTTTGTCTCATCAGTCCACAAGGTATTTTCCCAAAAGTCTTGGCAATCATTGAGATGTTTCTTAGCAAAATTGAGACGAGCCCTAATGTTCTTTTTGCTTAACAGTGGTTTGCGTCTTGGAAATCTGCCATGCAGGCCGTTTTTGCCCAATCTCTTTCTTATGGTGGAGTCATGAACACTGACCTTAATTGAGGCAAGTGAGGCCTGCAGTTCTTTAGACGTTGTCCTGGGGTCTTTTGTGACCTCGGATGAGTCGTCTCTGCGCTCTTGGGGTAATTTTGGTCGGCCGGCCACTCCTGGGAAGGTTCACCACTGTTCCATGTTTTTGCCATTTGTGGATAATGGCTCTCACTGTGGTTCGCTGGAGTCCCAAAGCTTTAGAAATGGCTTTATAACCTTTACCAGACTGACAGATCTCAATTACTTCTGTTCTCATTTGTTCTTGAATTTCTTTGGATCTTGGCATGATGTCTAGCTTTTGAGGTGCTTTTGGTCTACTTCTCTGTGTCAGGCAGCTCCTATTTAAGTGATTTCTTGATTGAAACAGGTGTGGCAGTAATCAGGCCTGGGGGTGGCTACGGAAATTGAACTCAGGTGTGATACACCACAGATAGGTTATTTTTTAACAAGGGGGCAATTACTTTTTCACACAGGGCCATGTAGGTTTGGAATTTTTTTCTCCCTAAATAATAAAAACCATCATTTAAAAACTGCATTTTGTGTTTACTTGTGTTATATTTGACTAATGGTTAAATGTGTTTGATGATCAGAAACATTTTGTGTGACAAACATGCAAAAGAATAAGAAATCAGGAAGGGGGCAAATAGTTTTTCACACCACTGTATACCAGTCAGCCACAACATTTAAAACACCCATGTAATAATGTGTGAGTCCCTCTCATGATGCCAAAACAGGTCTGACCCTTGAGGCATGGACTCCACAAGACCTCTGAAGGTGTCCTCTGGTATGTGGCGCCAAGACGTTAGCAGCACATCTTTTAAGTACTGTTAAGTTGTGACATGCGACATCCATGGATCGGACGTGATTTTTCGATTGAATTTTGATCTGGAGAATTTGGAAGTGAAGTCAACACCTTGAACTCTTTGTCATGTTCCTTAAGCCAATATTAATCAATATTGGCAGTGTGGCAAGGTGCATTATCCAGCGGATAGAGGCCACTGCAATTACGGAATAATGTTGTCATGAAGGGATGTATGTGGCCTGCAACAATCTTTAGGTTGGTGGTACATGTTAAATTAATCTCCATGTTAATGCCAGGACCCAAGGTTTCCCAGCAGTGCAGTGACCTGCCTGCCTACATTCTTCTTCAAGTAAATGACACACATGGACCAGGCCACCTTCCTCCATTACTTCATGGTTTAGTTCTGATGCCCACGTACCCATTGTTGGAGCTTCATCTGGCCATCACAGTTTGTCAAAGCTGCTCATATCCTCACACTTGCCCATTTGTTCCTTCATCCAACATACATCTTCAAGAAGTGACTGTTCACCTCCTGCCTAATATATCAAACCCCTTGACAGGTGCCACTGGAGCAAGATTATCGATGTTATTCACTTCACTTATCCGAAATTTGAAAGCTGGGGCTGATTAGTGTACTGTATATATATATATATATATATATATATATATATATATATATATATACGTATACTTATACAGTACATACAGGACATTTAAATGTACATATACACACACACACATATATACACACACACACACATATATAGCATATAGATTTAATAATAGATATATATTACCAGTCAGAAATGGTGTTTGTTTCTCATACTACATACACACTTTGATAATGTTCTCCTCTTATGCAGTTGTCCGTCTGGGCCTTCCCTTTCTTCGTCTAATCTGTTTAGATCCCGTTTGCTGTCTTCTCTCAAAATACACCTTTGTATGAAATGTCCAGTTTCTTGTCAATCTGTCATATGGAATAACCTGTATTTTGCAAAACAAGAATAGACTAATGTGTTTCTTAAAAAAAAAAAAATTATTAGATTTTGGATATACTTGAACCCAGAACTTAACTTTAGGAATGCAAGTATCTTGCAACTTAAGTCAACTAAGTAAGACATTTCAGCAGTGCTAATAAAATTTCAAAGGTTTCTCTAATCATCAACTTATATTTGAACTAATTAATAAGCCAAGGGAGATGACCATTAGGACCCTGAAGGAATGGCTGCTGAAAATTGGGCTTTGCAGTCACGTTAATAATAAATTAGAAATCCGTCATTTCAAGCAGTAGTAAGAGCTATTTGAAACACTAGGAATGTTTTAGCTGCATTTTAAAATCAATTTAATGGTATCTTGATTAAAAAATATCATTTTTTGTAAAAAAAAAGGTTGTGTGTATTTGTATACATACAGGTGCAGGTCATAAAATTGGAATATCATGACAAAGTTGATTTATTTCAGTAATTCCATTCAAAAAGTGAAACTTGTATATTAGATTTATTCATTACACACAGACTGATGTATCTCTATATATAATCTTCATTTGGATCTTGATCTTTGTTTGTCCACGAATGAATTAGAAGAAGAAGCACTAGATGGCAGTAGAGAGACAGCTAAAACACAGGCATTGCATTAAGAATCTCCTCCAGGCTTATACTACTGAAGACTGTAGTACGCCAGTCACACCTCAAAACACAGACATTCAAACTAAACAAATTGTTGTGCTTTAAATTAACTAAAGAGATCTTCATTTAGATCTTGATCTTTGTTTGTTCGCGAATTCCACGCATGCATAGACCATCTTCTAGTTTAGTACGTTGTTGTTACTCATGGATGTCAACAATGTGCCGGAATAACGAAAGGGGTGGTGGGCAGTGTTACGCTGGTTAGCTCCTGAGGCCTGGTTAGAGAATGAGATTGCCGAAGATAAAAGATACGTGCCTACGTAACGTATGAATGAAAGAAAGACAGTGGGTAAAATGAACGACAACGTAACAGCACGTTCCGAAATTATTATTGTTATGTTGTAGCCGACGAGTGCTGCATGTCTCACAGTTGTACCGTGGCTTGCTCACATGTCAGTGAAGTGATCCCTATTTATGCTTTAAAGAGCCTGGATACCTATGTGTCCCCCTTTTATAACCATTGCTCCGTGTATATTGCCTTACTCTTTGGATTGCCACAAAGCAACGTGGGAGATTGGAGAAAGGTTGAGAAGACATCGTGAGAGGAAACGACAGCGTCGTGAAAACGAGACGGACTGTGAACGGACAGAAGCAGAAATGCTCCTACACCACCACATAATTACGATTCAGATAGTGATTGCGAGTAGGCCATTCCTATCGAATCAATATCCAAGGGTTTTCTTTTGTAATTTTGTTTCCCTTATAAAAAATCATAATGCTGTGCGACGAAGGGCCCAGTTCACGACTGGCAGCCATGTTTAAACAGGGAGCCCTTCACAGACACCTTTAACACGCGCAACGTAGTAGGGCGCACACGGCTAGTTTCAAATGTTTATTTCTTTTAATTTTGATGATTATAACTGACAAATAATGAAAGTCCCAAATTCAGTATCTCGGAAAATTAGAATATTGTGAAAAGGTTCAATATTGAAGACACCTGGTGCCACACTCTAATCAGCTAATTAACTCAAAACACCTGCAAAAGCCTTTAAATGGTCTCTCAGTCTAGTTCTGTAGGCTACACAATCATGGGAAAGACTGCTGACTTCACAGTTGTCCAAAAGACAACCATTGACACCTTGTACAAGGAATGCAAGACACAAAAGGTCATTGCTAAAGAGGCTGGCTGTTCACAGAGCTCTGTGTCCATGCACATTAATAGAGAGGCGAAGGGAAGGACAAGATGTGGTAGAAAAAAGTTTACAAGCAATAGGGATAACCGCATCCTGGAGAGGACTGTGAAACAAAACCCATTCAAAACTGTGGGGGAGATTCACAAAGAGTGGACTGCAGCTGGAGTCAGTGCTTCAAGAACCACCACGCCCAGACGTATGCAAGACATGGGTTTCAGCTGTCCCATTCCTCGTGTCAAGCCACTCTTGAACAACAGACAGAGTCAGAAGCGTCTCGCCTGGGCTAAAGACAAAACTGCTGCTGAGTGGTCCAAAGTTATGTTCTCTGATGAAAGTCAATTTTGCATTTCCTTTGGAAATCAAGGTCCCAGAGTCTGGAGGAAGAGACGAGAGGCACAGAATCCACGTTGCTTGAGGTCCAGTGTAAAGTTTCCACAATCAGTGATGGTTTGGGGTGCCATGTCACCTGCTGGTATTGGTCCATTGTGTTTTCTGAGGTGCAAGGTCAACGCAGCCGTCTACCAGGAAGTTTTAGGGCACTTCATGCTTCCTGCTACTGACAAACTTTATGGAGATGCAGATTTTATTTTCCAACAGGACCTGGCACCTGCACACAGTGCCAAAGCTACCAGTACCTGGTTTAAGGACCATGGTATTCCTGTTCTTGATTGGCCAGCAAACTCGCCTGACCTTAATCCAATAGAAAATCTATGGGGTATTGTGATGAGGAAGATGCAATATGCCAGACCCAACAATTCAGAAGAGCTGAAGGCCACTATCACAGCAACATGGGCTCTCATAACACCTGAACAGTGCCACAGACTGATCGACTCCATGCCACGCCGCATTGCTGCAGTAATCCAGGCCAAAGGAGCCCCAACTAATATTGAGTGCTGTACACGCTTATACTTTTCATGTTCATACCTTTCAGTTGGCCAACATTTCTAAAAATCCTTTTTTTGCATTGGTCTTAATTGATATTCTAATTTTCCGAGATAATGAATTTGGGACTTTCATTAGTTGTCAGTTATAATCGTCAAAATTAAAAGAAATAAACATTTCAAATACATCAGTCTGTGTGTAATGAATGAATCTAATATACAAGTTTAACTTTTTGAATGGAATTACTGAAATAAATCAACTTTGTCATGATATTCTAATTTTATGACCTGCACCTGTACATATGTATTGTACTATGCAAAAAAACATTCTTTTAACAGTACATAGTAAAAGTTAATCTCGTGATGTTAAGGATGTAAAAAACACACAATTGCACAGTATTTCACCTAAACTTTATATATAAAAAAATAGGTAATCACATTTGTAAAACGAACTGATTATTTAGAATAAAAAAATGTACAATTTTCTAAGCCTATTTTTTAAAAACAAAGCTATAAAATACTACAAGGTTGAACCTTGCAATCATATCCTTCTGTAATGTTATATGTATAATGTTATAAGACATATGCTTAAATACTATAAACTGTTTTTTTTAACGGTGACATTTGTTTGTACAGGTTGGTTAAAGGAGATGGAGAAATATTGGAAGAAATTGTCAGCAAGGAGAGACATAAAGAAATCAATACGGTAAAACCCTTCTTTTTTCACAACTTGAAACACACACAAGATTGGGTGCTACTTTGTATTCATTATTTATATTCTGATTAAATTAGATTTTAAAGAAAAAAAAACCTTACCTCTTTATTCCAGCATTCAGTATTTCCATCTGGTTGACTTAAGTAAACATATGCAGCTTGTGGCCTGGAGTGCTGCTAATGAGAAGTCTACAGGTCCAAAATAAAGGCAAGGAGACCAAAGAACTAGAACAAAAGTGTGTTTATTAACAAAATAATAACATAAGGGAGAAAATATTACCAGTGCATTAACAAGTAAAATGATAAAAATAAAATCCTTTCTATTCCCTTGACCTGACTGACACTTGTTATTATTTCTGTCTACACACTTACCTTTTAATCAAATGACGAGCCTTTTTTTTTCCTCACCCGCTGTTCCTTTAATCACAAGAAGCCTCTGTTTTTCTTACCAGTCAGGGTTTTGTTAACAGTCCCCCTTGGTCTACGGAAATCATTTCTGTCCAGGAGAGGCTTTTCAGGCCTTGGACAGGAATATTTTTCATGGAATATTCAGGAAATGACTTCCAAGGTCAGGACCAGTGCCAGAATCCCTGAAGGTGTTTTCCTAGAGCTTACCAGGGCCCCAATCCCTTGTTAAGGGGTAATACAACCCCCAGACTACCTGTCTATTACAGTGGCTAGTCAAATTGAAGGGTCTCCTGCTGCCAGCTATCAACATGCCCATGATAAGTGTTTTACAAATATCATAAGCTCAACGTCTAGCAGCACCTTTCAGGTCAGGAGTGTCACTGGCAATGCCACTGTCAGTGCACCTAACATTAGGACTCCAAAAATATTGATTTGTGTGGTATACCCAAAACGTACTTGCACATAATAGAACTGTACACAAAGTAAAAACTTAACACCTTTTAATGCAAAACAAGAGCTGCCACAGCTTTTTGGCCAGAAATTTCAAAGCTTCTAAAGTAGTTAATATTTAAACTGCACGTTATTGCTATGTCTTTTAATAAAACAGAAGATCTTGTCTTTTGTAAGGTTATTTTCACATTGCTTACTCTGGAAATGTAACAACATGACCAAATATCCTTACTTGTGTAGTCAGTTCTATGCGTTTCATTCCTATTATTATTATTATTATTATTATTATTATACTGATTTTTTTGGAGGAAAATGATGGGTCCATAGTTCTGGTACTACACAGCTTTGAATAATCTCTGTTCCAGGCAAAACTATATAAACCTAAGTGAATCTGGCTACATTTCCATTCATCTTAAATTCAATGGTTGATGCAAGTCTTTAGGGGAGTGCATTGTGTGTGTTTTTGTTTCAGCAATTAAAGTCAGATAAGCTTATCTCTGACCTGAAATGACTGTCTGAATATTCTCAAGTGTCTCAGACATGTAATACTGTCGTTTATCCATTTAGTTTTAAGACATGGAAATGCAGAGTTTTAAAGTTTCCATGAAAAACAAACAAATGAACAAACTGAAACCTTTGTCGTAAATGGAAAATAAATGTGCAATATTTATGTTGAAAACCACCAAGCTAAAACATATTCTCTCTTACAGCAAGCAACACTATATGATGGATTGTCTTACCAATCAAGAATGGGACTGAATAAATAATATGGATTTGAACTGTGGCAACAATTGTTTTTCTTTTCCTGCTGTTGTATCTTTTGCTGGACAGAAGACCTCTGTTAAAAGTTCAGTTTCACTGTGTCCACTGGTGCTGTTCTAACATAAATATTATATACTATTGTTTGATATGTTTACATACAAAAGGCACAATTATTTGTTTAAACTCTTAATTTTCTAGTGTTATACATGTTATTGGTATGCATTAGTAAGCCTCACTTAAAAAGAAAAGTTGAGTAGTACCTCTTGCAACTATAATAATATTACTACTACTACTATTAATAATAATACCAATATGACAAGACCAATGCAGTCTTTGTATAGCTTTGAGGTTTTTCTGAAAAGAGCAGAAAATGTTATAATTATAAATACTAGAAAGATATCAAATGTTTCTTTCCCACCATTAAAAGAAAGAAATGACACACTAATAGCTTGCTCAAGAGTAAACTTCTATTTACAGCAAATGGTCGATTATGACAGTACACAGGGGTTTTTCAGGCTATAAATTTGTATATACAGAAAACACTGAGGAAAAAAAAGTCCAATTTCTTTAAATCCACATAACATACAATGATACTGTACACATAGCAGACCCAGGCATTCGAACACTGCACTGACAGCCAGAAAAAAATAAATATGTAATTGTGGAGTATAACACAGATCTTAACAGATCAAAATATTTTGCACACTTAGACTGAAATAAATACAAAAAATCATAATTGATAAGCAGCAGTTTAATTTCAGGAATAGTTTTGTCGTTTTATACCTGGTGTGCAGTCACCTTTCACATCTGGCAAATTATTCTTTTTAAAATTATCTGTAATATGCAGTTGTGTTCATATATAATTCTTCTCTAAAATGACACTCAATATAAAACTCACTGAATTTGTAAACATATCTAGGAATTTTGAATAAAACCGTTACGATGCATCAACTGTCCACTTCCCCAATATAATGAAAAATAAATAGCATTTACAGAATTGTACTGTGCTGATTAAACTAGGTAACACTTTCCTTTTTAATTCTGTGAATGAAAATTTTTAGCAGCTATTTACAAAGAACTATTTTTAAAGGTATGATTTTTTGTATCTGTAAAAGATTTGTGGACAAGATTTAACTGGGGCTGTGAAAATAAAATTGTTTATTTCTACAATGTCTTCCTCATTTTCACAACTCAAATTCATTCATTCATTTTTTTTCTGCTTTTCCTGGTGAGGATCGTTGGTATTACCAAGATGAGCTTGGCTGACAAGGCTTCATTATTTCTGCTAATCTCTCACCCCCCCCCACCATTTCTGATGAATACCCAGATTCTCTTAGGACAGTTGGGAAATATAGTCCCAACTTTGTGTCCTCCTTATTTTACTGTGTCATGCTTTGTGCATCTGCCCAAGAAGGCACTCGGGGACATCCAAACTACATGGTCAAACACCTGGCATCTCTTGATCCCTAAAAGAAATGGTTGTGCTCACTGGTTCTCAATTACCTCCAAACTCCAATCCCTGTTGTGAAGTTTGTGAGCTCAGTAATGCAGTTCAGAAATCTCATGGTTGACCACCTGTACTCATCCCCATAGGTGAGGATATTGCTGTAGAGAGACCAGTAAATGGACAGCTTTGTCTTGACACAACGCTTCAACTTTATCAACACAGTCTACTCTGTACAACATCAACATCAGTAAAGTTGCTGCTGCTACATCGACTTGTTGATCAATCTCATACACATCGACTTGTTGATCAATCTCATAATAACTTCTTGTGTCACTCATTAACTAGACCTCAAGGTACTTGGAACTCTTCCAAGGTGTGAC
Source organism: Polypterus senegalus (assembly GCF_016835505.1). Classification (NCBI taxonomy): domain Eukaryota; kingdom Metazoa; phylum Chordata; class Cladistia; order Polypteriformes; family Polypteridae; genus Polypterus; species Polypterus senegalus. The sequence goes on from NC_053165.1 coordinate 64,829,667, forward strand.
CACTTCTCATTTCTCATTCATTACCAAAAAAAGTTCTCATCCCAACCAGATCACACTCTGCATTTGCTGGCAAATACAATATGATGAGACTCAAGAAAAAAGATCATCTACAAACAGCATAGATGCAACCCATAGGCTTTCAAAATGGGTACCCTGCATACCTCAGCTTTACGTTGATATCTTGTCTACGAAAATGACTAATGGGTGAATGGGGGAAACAAGATTTACCCTTAACAATACTCACATTAAATAGTCTCAATACAAAGTATCAAACACAACACCTATTCTATTAACAAAGTACCTGAATGGCACACAGCAGCAGCCCTAAAACAAGTACTGCTGCAGCGTCCTGGGGTACACAGTTACAAGCTTTTCCCAAGTCCACAATGCACATGTAGACAAGACTGGCAAACTCCCATGACCCTCAAGTTATCTGTGAAAGGACAAATCTCCCATTAGTTAATATTAGATAACAGTACATATCCAATTTTATTTGTTTTGCACATCTTCACTGACATGCATGGGTTAAAATGAAATATCTGGGTAGGAAATACTATATTAATTTCAAAAAGGGGCTACAATAAATTATATAAATTTGGATTGCTAAGTTCAAAGTAATTTTATACCCCAGAACAACACCCCCAGTATTTTTCTTATACTGATTCAACTATCCTTGTATATTCTGTTGATAAGAAAAATAAATATTTATATTTTTTTTATAAAAGACCTAGTAAATAAATATATATATATATATATATATATATATATATATATATATATATATATATATATATATATATATATATATATATATATATGCACAAACAAAAAGTAGAGGAAGTTTAGTGAAAATCTACTGGTCACTATAAAAATTCAAAGGTGTCTTACATAAAAACTGTGCAAAACTACAGAGTTGGTCGGTTTTTACATACAGTATTTTTTGGAGTGGGGAAATGTGATAAATCTTGGTTCCATGGCCCCACTACACCAGATATTTGTAATTTAGCATTAAAAATGTGTTAGAAAGTCAAATAATCATTATTTTTGATATAAAGAATGAGGTACAGATAAGAAAAAACAGACTGTCTACAAGAACAATTAGATCTTGTCCTCTTAGAATTGGTGTTGCTTTGTCTGTAGTTAGAAATTTTCAGAAAAAGTTATGCATATTATAATAGTTGTAATAAAGATAACATTTAATCTATGGGGATCCATCATTGAGCAGCTGCTATTAATTATAATTTCAAGAAATGTAAGAAAAAAATTAATGAACCAATCCAGTTCTGTGTATAAAACTACCATGTCTTTGCTACAATTACCTGAAAAATAAAAGAAACTATATTTCTGGATTGACAAAATAAACAGTGAAATAGTTTTTTTAAATTATTCTATAAATCCAACTAGCTCCTACAGAAACATATTTGAACATTCTGGTCTAAGACAATATTCAGTGACAACACAAGATGTAAAAGTAGGTTTTGTATACTTTTTGAATACCTTTTCAAAGCAGCAATGTCCTTCTGTTTCCCAGCTTGTGCATTCTCGCAGACAAAATGCAAAACTTTTCTGCATTACCATCAGCTTTTATTCACCAATAGTACATGACAGGGACTAATTACAAACAGTGGTTATTCTAATAGAAATCAGGCATAAGAAGTCTGCATTAAACCCAGCTTTCTATAACAAGGTATTTATGGTGCCATTCACTATATCAGAAGTTTCACTTTTAATTTCTCCTAACTAAATTAAACACAACAAATTTGGTTATAAAAGTTTTGTTTTTTTTGTAAAAATGTGTAACAGTGAAGTTCCCTGTAAACGAGCTGGCTAACGCTGAGAGCAGCAGCTATTTCCATATATAGAAAATCTTCCTTTTTATTTTATACCACAACATAAGGTGACCTGGAGAGAAAATGGCTGCAGCTTTACACAATATATTAATACCCATTCCACAAGTAAACTAGATCAGGATGTTACAACTAATACAGGCATGGTGAAAGCTGAGTGAGTTTGCTTTGCTTGTGATCAGTAAGATGTATTTCCAAATAGGTGCTTTATTGTAAATAGATAGGAACTGATCATTTTTTTCTTGTGCAAGACTGCATTATGCACAGTGTACTTTGTCCTGAATTTTTCTTTTTCACAGTTGTGTTGATTTTTTTTCTGCCCTCTTAAAAATCCAGTAAACAGATTTTGTAATTATCAAAAGGGTGGAGCAATTCAGTACGTGTATACTGATTGTCAATGCCACAGAGTTAGTTTAAAATTACTGCTTATTATCTATGGAAACTGTAAGAATATTGCACTTTTGCATTGACAGTTACATTACTCTTGGTCCATAAAACAGCTAATACATCAGTCTGAAATGGAAAAAAAAACTATTTCAAATATAATAAAACCTGAAGTATCCAACCTCTTTTATATCTACATAAATAAATAGCTTTCACTGTATATACGTACTTTTCATACCATTTACAGTTCTGTACACAGAGCAATATTTCTTTGAATCTTTTGTCTTCAATGCAACTCATAGGCTTATGTACACATTCAACCCATACTGTATTGGGGACTTGGACTTTAGCTTTCAGCTAGATCCATATTTTCAAAAAGGATCCAAGTAAGGAACCATGAGCCAGCACATCGAACCTGTTCCTTCTTTTGAGTATTGTATGGCGCAAGAGAATCGCATTGCACTTTAAGAGTTAAATACTTTGTCCAATAATGCATAACTCTAGCTGTTTTATTAACTATACTCAAATCATATAAAGTGCCACATTAATTGACTAATAATAATGAATAAAACTGTATTACTTCGAGCATATTTGTAATACTGGAAAATAAATGCTATGCTTAATAAATTTTACATGAATTAGGTTTTTGTTAAACTTATTTTCTGCACTTTGGCATACTTAATTCCCTCTGTTTTTCTATTAGCTTTGAATTTCATTTTGACTATTAACATCTCCATAAACAAGGCTGTTTGCTAGATATCCTTTTGATTACAGGATCCATTGTTATGCTAGTCAATAAAACGAGGTGTTTTTTCTAAGTTCCAACTCTAATAGCTCATCATAAACCAACTGGACTTACATGTCACACTTTTTTTTAAAAAAAAAAATCCTGGAACTAAGATTACAAAGTATTCTAAAGAGAATGAGGAATGTGGGACAGACCGTTTAGCTATTTTCAGGTTCCTTCCATAAGTGCAAAAAAAAATGATTATCCCCATTTTTAAATTCTGTCTTAAAACAGACAAGTTAAACTTAGCTTTTTAGAGAAACTAAACTTCAACAAGCTTATTTTAAAAAATCCTACTTGCCCACTGGAAAAATTGTTTACATACTACTCAGCCAGTGGTATCAATCAGAATTCTGCTCATCACCCAGCCTCCCCACATCCACCTAAATAGATTTTGGTATATAAATATACAAACCCTGCATTGGCAAAAAATGATAAATTATCATGCAGAACAATTATAAATAATAAATCCACAGAAACACAGGGTGGAATAAGGTCTCATAAAATAGTGCAAAACTATGAGATTAAACAAGAAACACAGCTAAAAAGAAATATGGCCACCCATTATTTCTAACTGCTGACATTACAATTTCAAATTCTGGAAAATGATATTTAAGTACAGTTTTTATTAAAGTTGGGATCTTTTATGGTGGTTAACACAATGCAAGTCTTCCATGTTACCACGTGAGCATAAAACAAAGATTTCACTTGTAAAGAATATTGCTGGCTGATTTCATGTCTTTTTGAAATTTTTTAAAGTCTCCTGTCTGCTCTCTGCAAGTCTGTCTACTCAGCACACTATTGCTGATTTAAAGACTGAACTTCACTAAACATACGCTAGAGACCTAATAGTTATAGGCAGCAGTGAATAAATTCCAACTAGTAATGCAGTTAAAGTGAACTACTTAAAACTAAAAACAAATGGCATAAGAAAATGCTTTCTTATGCTATAGGAAATCCAAAACACATTCATGTCTTTGTTTGCATTACTTTTAAAAAATGAATTGTGCACATTGCATTGAGTGGGGTGTTAGGACGTTAGGAATAAATGCTAAAATTTACATTAACCTCTCTCTCTTCTTTTTTTCCTGTTAAGTTCTGGCTTTTTCAAGTACTCCAACTAATAACAGCTAAAATCCATTAAGGCCACAACAGACCCGCATGCCATATCAGGTAGATTCATGAAATTAGGATATTGTTTTATTGCCTAAGTACTACTATACAGCAAAGATGTTCTAAGTAAGCACCACTGTTCTATACATATATACAAGTAAACACTGGGCTTCAGGTTACCATCATAAAAGATCCACACAATTCTGGAAACTTAAATCAGATTATTCCTAAATATTTTCTTCAAAGATATAGGACGCAAATATTTACATGTCAGAGTTTTAAAAACCTGGCTAAAACAGACTGGTTACAATACTAAACATACTGGAAAGTTAATTCACTCCAGCTTTGCTCCCTTGTTTAATGCTTAGTGGGCCTGTGCTCAAGAAAAAGGAGCACAGCTGTCTGATTTAAGGCCTGCAACATGCAACATGATGATGGTACCACATTTTTGTATAATTCCATTCCTGATGGTGACATATTTTATATTGTTTATAGCACCATATGCATTTCTTGGACCTTTTGTCACTTCAATCAATAACCTTCTTTATCCAAGTTCTCCTTCTAACTAAATGGCACACGTCCAACAGTATATTTTGTTAAGTGCTTCTTCTTTGTGGAACAACTACTTCTGACTTAAAACGCCAGATTCTGTCTTGGCACTGCTACTGCTGCTGCGGCCCCAACAACCAGCAGCAATGCTCATGCTTCTTTGGCAGCGTTCAATCCTTTCTCGCTCTCTCTCACTGTCTGACTGGCTCTGGGTCCGCTCTGGCTTACTATGGCTAGATGAGGAGCCACTGGCCCCAGTCGTAGGTTGTGAGGAGATAGTACGGAGCAGATGATTGCGCTTCCTAAGGAAGTCTGTGTTGCTTCCTAGCCCAAAACTGCCTTTGCGAAGAACCATCCGCGAGCTGCTCTTGGCAGGTCTTGAGCGATGATTATACTCCAGTTGAGAGAGATGTGCTGCATAACCATCTGTAATGAACTAAAAGAGACAAGACATTCATTATATTTACTGACTCAACAAATCATACATCATGGTTAAAGTAATATTCAAACAGCATTCACATTTTACACAAATCAGAGTTTATGTCAGTAATAACACTACTGAACTTTTATTTATCATTTATAAATTAATAATTTAAGTCTATAAACAGACATAAAAGCAGTTCAGCCATACATTTTGATCTACTGTCCAGACAGCCTTTTAATAATTGTTCTTCAAAACATTTCATTTCATGTGAACATGTCAGATTTCAATGGCAGAAATTATTTGAACATTCAGTACTGAATACTTTGAGCCCCTTTATACTACAGTGCCAGCATTAGCTATATATTATGTATTGCTAAAGAAAAAATGCTTTCTTCACATCTGATCACTAAAAGTCTTTTTTGTAATTCACTAGGGGGCCTCCTGTTCGTTTCCGTCACCAACCCTGCATTCAGTCACTTGCGTATGTGGATTCCACTTTCACCAAACAACAAATCTTTTAATTCTTATGGATACGCCTCTTCATTTGAAAGAAACACTACTTTTCCCTGATGGCAACATGAATTAGACAATCTACAAGGCTCCAACTTAAAGTTTAAATCCGAACAATACATTCAATCTCTTTTCGCTGTTCCATTATTTCACTAAGTAATAATTTCCATTTGTTTGCGCTAATACAATTTTTACTATCATTTTTTTTTTTTTTTGAGACTTAAATTTTCGTACTTTTATTTCTGGCCTCAGGTGTGGTTAAATATCTTGGCACAAAGTCTCATCTCATGGGACTTGAAAGTATCTCTCTGAAAAAGTCATGTCTTGTCCCAGGCTAAAAATTCTCGTCCCAGGATTTTTTTATAGAATAGAGAGATTTTATAAAAAAAAAAATAACATTTCATACAATCAAGTCTAACTTTTACAATGAAGAAGAAAACATTACATACAATCAAGACTCTTAAATAAATAAAATAATATAAATATAGACTAAACTCTCTAAACAAACAATAAAGAATTAAAAAGTTAATGCAAACCAACACTTTCCTACTATTAGTATGTTCTCTTTATTTCCCATTGATCTGTGAAGATAATCACCTGGCATTGGTGAAGAAGTTTCTTGGTAGGGCGCCCAACAATGTAAATCTGACTGGGCGACAAGCCAATGGAGGAATAAACAGAAATATCTTTTGTTGATCCATAAGCTGCAGCAATCTTCATATGTGCCTTGTGGTGAAAAATAAATATGAAATAGCAAATGTGCATTTTGCAACAATAGCTTTTGTTCACTTCTAACATAGCAATAATATCACCTTATAATATAATTATTGAAATGAATTAGACATTTAGTTCACTTTTACAGAGACATCTTAAAATGTTTGTTGCTAAAATCTAAATAAGTAGTAAGTAAAAAGAGAACATTTAATTTGTTAATATAAATACACCATATATTGTATATTAATTATACATTTAATATGGCAATCTTAAATTATTTTGGTAAGCACTCTGTGGTAGTGTTCACCTGGAAAGAGACTATATCAATTAAGATTTGATGAAATGAATGCTAATTTGTGTTTGTTTCTAGAAAACCAAAAATGGATTAATGAATCTCACCTCTGTTATTAAGCTCTTTAGAAAATTAGCTTTATGTCTGAGAGGGTCATGAACCAAGCCGTCACAGAATGACACAATCCCATGCGGGAAATTGTGCTGTGAAAGCCAAGCAACAACTCTTTGCTTTTGCATATCTGGCCTTCCAGTTACATAGATAATAAGGTATCCAAGATCTTGCCAGTGTCTACAAAATAGAAGGCAGGCAATCATCAACAAAACAAACATACTATTCTGACTGGCTGCATTTAAAACAAATAATGTTTCAGTGAAAAAATAAAATAACAAATTAAACAGTTATAAAGGAAATTTTAATTGTACAGTTTATTTTACTAAACTAAAAATTAGAAATGAGTGAAATTAATATTTATGTCAAATATATTAGATTAAGTTTAATTTTCTTATAAATACTAAGTCAGGAAGTGTATAGGGTGAAATGGATAGTGCTGCAGTGTCACAGGTATATCTAGAGTTCAACAAACACTAATGATCAATGCGCTACTGTGATATTTGAGCCTAATACAGTAAAATTATTTAGATCCTTTTTACAGTCCTCAGGCTGTCACAGCTGCCTGAAAAAAAGTCTTAACTTTTAGCAAGTCTTGTACAGTGAACTGCCAAAATGTATGCATGTATATATGTACACTTTAAGAATCAGATGGGGTAGTCCAGAGCTCAGCCTTGGCTACAGCAGGCAACTTGCACAGGAGTGCAGAAAAGCAGAGAAAAATGGAAGAAAGACAAGCTCCAGATGTCTTTTGAGGTCCTGGGAGGGTGTCTATGCAGCTACTAGGAGGCTGTATTGGTTAGCATTAAGCACTTTGCAGAGATCATATCTATCAATCATCATAAACCTAACATATTCTTTTTACTACCACAAATGTTCTTCTAAACCATCCAGCAAACTCTAATCCGGTTTCCCCTCTGCCATCTGCGAAAGATTTATGCATTATTTTATTGGCAAAATAGATGCCATTGGGTCACTCTATATCCCCTAATCCTGTGATTCAACGTTGCTATTTTTGTTCAATTTCAATTATTATTTCTCTCTGACCTGAAAGAGATGATTTTAAATTTGAAATTAATCACCTTGTGCTTTGGATATTAGCTAAAATCATGGAAAAGGCTGTCCATTTACAACTTCTGGCTTTCCTGAACAAACCACCTGCTTTTTGAAAAAATTAAATTCGTTTCACAGCATTCTATAGTACCGAATCCGTTCTTTTGTTGGCAGTTGATGCAATGGACTGCGCTTGTCTGACCCAACTGTATCTAAGTGCTGCTTTTGATATGATTGACCATACCATCTTGTTAAATCATTTGGAGCAATTGGTAGGTATTAAAGTCAAATAACCTTGCATGATTTAAGTTCTACCTTAATAATAGATCTTTTTTCTGTAAATATTGGCATGTTTTACTCTTCCTCTGTTGCATTAATCTGTGGGGTCCCATAAGGGACTATTTTTGCCACGTGTATACTCCTTCTCTGATCTATAATTCAGCATTATAACATTGCTTTTCAGTGTTATGCAGATGACACACAGCTGTATCCACCTCTGAGGCCAAGTTATTAATGTCTCTGTAACTAAACTACTTGATTGCCTTAAGGATATTAAATGCTGGATGGCAAGTCATTTTCTGTAGTTAATGAAAATAAGACACAAGTGCTGCTCTTTGGTCGTCCTACTGCCAATAGCAATTTCAATAACAACATTGATCCTCTTATATATTAAATCGTATTTCTCTGTTTTGACAGTGATCAAGAGCAGTTTCTACCATCTTAAAAATATAGCTAAAATTAAACCTTTTTTATCACCTAAAAACCTGCAGACAGTTATCCAGGTATTTATGTTTAGTTGGCTGGACTACTGTAATTTATTTTATTTTTGTATTAGTCAGTCTTCTTTAGCTCATCTGCAGCTGGTGCAAAATGCAGTGGCCAGGTTACTAACAGGCACCAAGTAAGAGGGAACACATCACTCCTGTCTTGGCCTCTTTTGACTGACTGGCTGTCAAGTACAGGATTCAGTATAAATTGTTTCTGTTTGTGGTTAAAGCCCTAAATAACATGGCTCTTTCCTGTAACTTAGACCTTCTTTCCTTGGATTCCAAAGGCAGGTCACACAGATTCTCTTTGCAATCTCTTCTGATGGTACCACATTTTTCCACATACAGAGTGACAATGAAGCTTTTTCAGAGACTTGGCTTTTGGGAATGCAGTATAAAGTATTTGTTTATGTCTGTTAGGGGAGGGTGTGTGTGTCCTTTGATTTGGCTTTCTGCAACACTCTGACAAGTTGTTGATGTACTGTGATATTTTTATCTTTATTGTTTATATTGTTTCTTATATGCAATTTTACTCTGTACTGCACTTCAGTCAGCCACTGGTTGTTTTTAATTGTGCATTATAAATAAAAAAAGAATAAAACCTGAGTACCAGAACTAGGATTAAACTCAGGCAAACATGTGGCAAATATTCATGTGCATAAAAACAGAGTGCGGCACGGTGGCGCAGTGGTGGCGCTGCTGACTCGCAGTTAGGAGACCCGGGTTCGCTTCCCAGGTCCTCCCTGCGTGGAGTTTGCATGTTCTCCCCGTGTCTGCGTGGGTTTCCTCCGGGCACTCCGGTTTCCTCCCACGATCCAAAGACATGCAGGTTAGGTGGATTGGCGACTCTAAATTGGCCCTGGTGTGTGCTTGGTGTGTTTGTGTGTGTCCTGCGGTGGGTTGGCACCCTGCCTGGGATTGGTTCCTGCCTTGTGCCCTGTGTTGGCTGGGATTGGCTCCAGCGGACCCCCGTGACCCTGTATTCGGATTCAGCGGGTTAGAAAATGGATGGATGGATGGATAAAAACAGAGTTCAAGATTCAAACAGGGCGGCACGGTTGTGCAGTGGGTAGCGCTGCTGCCTCGCAGTTAGGAGACTCAGGTTCTCTTTCTGGGTCCTCCCTGTGTGGAGTTTGCATGTTCTCCCCGTGTCTGTGTGGGCTTCCTCCCACAGTCCAAAGACATGCAGGTTAGGTGCATTGGTGATCCTAAATTGTCCCTAGTGTGTGTGTGTGTGTGTGCCCTGTGGTGTGTTGGCGCCCTGCCTAGGGTTTGTTTTCTGCCTTGCGCCCTGTGTTGGCTGGGATTGTCTCCAGCAGATCCCCGTGACCCTGTAGTTAGGATATAACAGGTAGGATAATGGATGGAAGATTCAAATACAAGATGTTAGATCCATGAGACAGCAGTGAAAACTAACCAATGTGTTGCCCTTTCTTATATTAGGTATAGCGAGATAGAACTTTATTTGTTTCTAGGGGAAATTTGGCTTTTTATAGAAGCTCATTAAATTAATAAAAAATAGATAAAATATATACTATAAACATCTACACATACTTTGGTCTGAACACATCAAAATGAATAAAAAGGAAATTTAAAAGATAGAAAAACTTCTGACTGTAAAGTATGTTTATCAATACAATTATATCAGATTAGTCAGAGACAAGTTAGTAAATATCATTAATGATATACCGATTATTCAGAGCATTGCTGAAATAGGTAAAATTATATTAATGTGCAAAATTTTACCTTACAACGTCTACAGCACCTGCTCGGACCTTGGGGTCACTTCCCATTATAGAGACACTTGCAGCAAAAGAGCCATCTATGCTGAACACAACAAACTCTGTGCCTTTCGGAAGAATTGTCATGTAGCTGTCTGCAAATGTGTGGTCACCTCTGGAAAAAACATTTACAGGTAATGCAAAAAAACTCTAGATTCTACAAATTGTCAATTAATTGCTTTACTGGATGTAGAAAACTAGGTCAAATGAATGATAAACTTTGTATGAAATGTGTATAGTCATTTGCAGTTTTGCTGTCATAAAAGGATAGTTTAGTTCAAGAAATACTTCAGTTTCATTATTCTTAAGATTTGTAGTTAAGCAGTTATAAATCTAACTTGATTTTTTTTTTTTTGTCTTTTTGGAATTCACCTTTTTATTTGTAATTTTTTTAGCATTATTTAAGAGAATTATTTTAGAAATCAGAAATCTTACATTGTATGCTTCCATACTAAATTTCTAAACTTTGGGATTTGTTAGTGAAAAACATTATACAGATTCTCACACACAATGCTTTTAACAAGTGTGACACTATTAAGACCTCAGTAACCTCATAAGATTCCTAACTTCTACAACAGCCATTTGATATCGAAAATTGAGTAATATTAAATGTCAATTTTATTAACATAAAGGTTTGTATATACTGTACCTGACTACAAGTTTCACTGGATAAACACCAATTCCAAGTCGCTTGCTCTCAGGAATGGAATAGGAGATCCTACCACTACTGTTTGTAACTTCAGTGTCAAAATAGATCCATTCTCCTGATGGGGGCTGTGTCATGATATGAATATCCACCTCAGAAGAAACAAAAATTTAGAAATTAGCATTTTCTGCCAAGTGCAATTGATCTTGACATTAAATACGACAAATAAAATGCCAGTCCTGATTGATCTGTGGATTCAAAAAAGCAAGCTTCATGGGTGCCTACATTTACATTTTTTATCTTTGTCATTACCTGAAGGTTAGTATCGTTGAGGTTGATGGGAAGGCTGATAGCCCAAGGTACACAAATGACATTAACAAAGACAGCATACACCTCAAAAGTGGAATGGGAAAGATGCTATCCCAGAAAGGAAGCATGTATGTCACTGTAGGATGTAAGATCAGATTAACAGGTTTATATTGTTTCATTATGTCAGCTTCACAGTGACACTTGCTTTTCACAACTAATGGAGCTGGACAAGTCTGACAGGCTCCAGTATGATAACGAATGAGTTCATAGAGGATAAGCAAGAAGGTTTTCTTGGTGGACAGGTATAAGAAGTGTGGAAAAACTCAAAAGTCGAAGCTAGAATAGCTGAAGTGGTTACTGCACAAATTGTAACAAATGACAAACAGTGCCATGGAAAAATATATATGTCATCTTCTTGCTTTCCTCTACTAGTCATTATTTTTGACGTTTAATGTTTTCAGGTTCTGCCACAGCATCTCTTTTGGGTTCAGGGCTGGGCTATGATTAAGCCCAGTTCAAACTTCAATATTTGTTATTTTTATCCATTCTGATGTGGAATTTCCTATGTGCCTTGCCACATGAATCAACTATGTCCCAACTATGCTTCAATTCACATGATAGATGACTGGTCATTTCCATAATAACATAATTTTTAGTTTCTATAATTATAACAGGTCACCTAGATCCCGAGGCAGCAAAACATCCCCCCTTACTGGTATGATGCTCTTACTGTGAAATGCTACATATGCCAGACACTGAACCTATGTCATCCAAAATGTTCCCATTCTGCCAAAAGGTTTGGATCATCCTAATGCTTCCTGGCAAATGAGAGATGGGCATTTATGTCCTTGTTCATTAGCAGCAGTTCCATTTAGCTATTCTCTACCTGAAATTAATTTTCTAAGTTGTATTGAAGCCATTGCTTATCGTGGATGGTAAAAGTTTGATTACGTATTCTATCCCCATGCCATTGTTAAACAGGAGGTTATAAAATTTTTCTTTTAACTAAGTAGTATTTAAAGAAATGGAATGTGGCTGTTACGATTTTCTTAAAAAGATAGAAGATCCAATAATTCTGACAAATAAAGTAAAAAATATTAGAAAGTACTAAAAAGATTGATAAAACTACATTAGAATACATTTACAATTATTTTGTTCACTAACTATGTGGTATGAACCATCAAGAGAAGCTCAAGCACCTGAATCTTTTCAGGTGAGGCAAATGGAAAGTACTTGTAACATGATTGTTTGCTTGTTGTTATATTAAAATCTGTCTGATTAACAACAACACAGGAGCATTGACATGAATTAGTTAATATTCAATTTTGTTTCAGCTGTTATGAAATATTTCTTCACAAAGAACTGATACATGGAATTAATTACAAATAGTATAACTGGATGTAACAAACATCAGGTCTCACCACAAAAATATACAATAAAAATGATACGCTCTGCTAAGCGGAATGATCTGATCTCAGCAAAAAAATTGTACATGTTCTCATGCTCTTATCTAAATGTTTCAATGCCTTAGTTATGATGCTTTACCTTTTCTCCAGTAAGTGTAACCATGTCTAGTGGCCCATACATAAAGCGACCATTTACTGTTTGTTGTCCATCCTCTGTGCAAACAGCATCACTGACTCGATGATTAGCAGTCACATTCTACAAAAACAAATACAAACCAAAAATTAGAATGTGTTCATTTTTATATGTCATACATACTAGGGTAACTCCAACAACAATAACAAAAAAAAAGTGATTCTCATTTTTTGGAATTAATTTAATGGCCTTAGGTGTCTTCTATAACTGAAGTTGGATCTGAACAACCAGAAGTTTACAGTAAAACATACCCTTATTTTGACATGAGTCCTTTTTCTCAGCCATTTTTCACGTGGTTTTGAAGGACTGAACACTGACATCTCTTTTCCATCAAGTTCCAAGATGCTAGAATTTTCATGTCTCATAACCTGTATAAAAAATAAGTCTATCACCATCAATACAGAAGAACACATCCTCTAATTACAATATATGTAAGAAAAAATTATTTCCCAAAAATGATTTAGCAAATATGAAAACAAGCCTTTATAAACCATCCACAAACAGTAAACAAATTAAATGTGAATTTAAGACTTGTGTGGTTATTTAAGCTGCAAATCAGTAAAAAAAATTAAAAAAAATACACCGCACAAATCTGTGTCTTTATGGCTTGAATATGTTTTATTTTCTGGTCAATAATGGTTATGTATTTTCTTGTTCTTTATTTGCATCCTAAAAAAATTACTTTCTTCGCATAGGTAAAAAGTAGCAAAGCTTTAAAGTCTTAGAAAGGTCACAAACATACAGATAATGGACAGGAGAGCAATTACACATTGGGTTTTTGTTGTAGGTAGCTTGGTAAATACCTGTCTCAGCAAGAAGGACACAACATCTGTAGACTCCCAGTAACTGGCATGGAACAGATGAGGAAGGGCCACTGTGGGAAAGGCAGTCAGAGCATCCGGACAGTACAGTGCAAAATCAATTCGCTTAGTACCCCACCACCGAGCTGCAACTGCAAGCAAAAATGCCATCACTCAACATGATTTTCTAAGGTGTGTACTTTTGCTGTAACTTCACTAATACTATTTAATTTGAGAGTGAAAGATTGGTTTATATTCAGAATTAGTGGGACATGGATGGAACTAAAAACATTGCATCAAATATATCAAGAACTTATTTTTGTGTTCTTAATATTAATACTTGGTTGTTAATCTGTCAGACTGTGTACCTCAATTAAAACCTCAGAAAATTAAATCCTAATTCAACAATAATAGATCACCATATTAAAACTTATATGGGGTTTTAAAATATCTTGTTTTGCCACTGTTATATTTTTTTACAACAAAAGTGCTGTATCTTTTTATAGCTCTAATCTAAGGCTCTTAAAATACAATTCAAACTACATACGTTAAAGAACACAAGTATTTAAAATGTCCCAATATTTCTGAACTGTATTATAGATTTAGAAGAAATACAGTATATGTGAAACAAGCCAGGAATAAATTATGTTAAAGGAAAGATAATTATAAAAGTTTAAATTAAAAGCTCCATACTTTAAATATGAAACATCTAGAAACCACATTTCCAAAGGGTTTAGAACTGAATTGCAAGTTCAAATAAGTTTGTTTTCTACAGATTATTTTTTTTCTGTTCTCCTGGCCATCTGACCTTATCTTCAGATTCATCTTTAGAGACTTAAACACCAAGTCTATATATAAGGACTGTACATTTCTATTATTATATATCCATCTTATGTAAATATGTATTACTTTATTTTATGTTATTTAATCATTATTATTCTTAACTAATTTATTTTGCTTTTCTTTGTAACTATTTCATTAAAATGTTATAAAGCACTTTGAGCTACATCCTGTGTATAAAAATCTGCTACAGAAATAAATGATGTTGTTATTCTTCAGTATATCTTATATCAGCAGAAAAGGAGAAATTTATAAAATGTATGGAGTCCTACAGTGGGAAAAAGAAGCATTACAATTTAAGCAGGTATAGAGGACAACTGGTATTCTTTTGTTAATTCTTAATAAAATTGATGGTGGAAAATAACTTTTACATTAAGGTCAAGAACCTCATTTCATTTAACACTTGTTACTAAATAACAATTGCTTATAAAAGATTACATTAAAATAGGACAAACTAATAAAGTATGCATATATATACAGTATATACAGGGTAGTCCAGATCTAATTATGCAGATCTAGATCGTGTGGATGACTTTGATTTATGCTGGGACGATTCCAGTTCGGCACGGAGACGATTCTTCATGTCACATGAAGTTCGCACACTTCTCGAAGTACAGCTCTTAGTGCTACTGCTTCACAGACCCAGCATCTTGGGATTGAATGTAGTGCCAAGGCCATTGTCAGTGTAGAATTTTTCCTCTGTGTACTCTGGGTGTCCTCCCACTTCATTAAAGGTGTTCTGATTAATATAATCAGTGAGTCTTAATTAGCGGCAGTGTGGGTATGTGCATGAGTGGGCTCTATGATGGACTGATGCCATGTAAAAGGCCGATTCCCGTGTTGCATCCAGAGCTCATGGGATAGTCTCTGGTCTCCCACAATCCTGAAGTGCATTAAGTGGATTTGAGATTATTATGTTGTTATTATTATGTCACCAAAAATTAAGTGATAACTTACATAATATAAATAGATTTTAAACAACACTTGATTGTGACAGTTTACATTAAAATAATGTAAACACATTTTATTAAAAAACGAAGTTGATATTGTTCTCAGCCATTTGCCCACCTTCCTCACAGCATGAGCTTGAGTCCTATAAAGATATCAAACACTGTTGTTGGGATGTACATAGACATTGGAAAAAAGAACAAAAAAAAAAAGCTAAAATCTCAACATAGTAAAGAACTATACTTTGAAGACTTCTTGGACAGTAGTATGCAATAAGATAGAAAACCATTTAAGCGGACGGATTCACAAAAAAAAACACATGTTAAACTACTGGCCAGGTCAGTCAGTCAGTCAGTGTCCAACCCGCTATATCCTAACACAGGGTCAAAGGTGTCTGCTGGAGCCAATCACAGCCAGCACAGGGCGCACGGCAGGAGCAAACCCCAGGGAGGGTGCCAGCCCACCGCAGGGCACACACAAACACACACACACACACCAAGCACACACTAGGGACAATTTAGAATCGCCAACGCAGCTAACCTGTATGTCTATGGACTGTGGGAGGAAACGCAGACACGGGGAGAACATGCAAACTCCACGCAGGGAGGACCCGGGAAGCGAACCCAGATCTCCTTACTGTGAGGCAGCAGCGCTACCCACTGCGCCACCCAGGTCAAACAGTCTTGAATCAAATAATATTTTAAAATGCCTAGAGTTATTTTTCCTTTAAAATTTTTCAATGAGAACAGGATGCTTGAGGGCTACAAGCATCACACCCAATTACATTTCTGGACCTTAACAATATAATACAGAGAGTAAATAAAAGCTGCATTCTAAAGGCTTGTCTGGAATTTATTTTAATAAAAATGCTGCTTTGTTCTGAATGTGTAACTATATAAAAATGAACAAATAAATTAAACCTGTTTCCAAAGCAATAAAAAACCCACAGGAAAAAAGTTTACTGATACAGATTAAGGGGGTTTCATATATATATATATATATATATATATAAACAATAAGCTTTAAAACATTTTCAGTAAAATACAGATGTTGGAAGAGTTAGTAATATTTCTGATTTATTAGTAAGAGTACAATGGCAAGAGCGTTTTTGTTTCTTTTTTTCATTCAACATTTTGGTAATCCATGTAGTTTTTGTGAAAAGAATATCCATCCTTCACTTCAGGTTTTATGTTTGGTAAGCAAATCAAATTATACCTTCCAAACTTCCCACTTTTTTTGCAGTTAATTACACTGATAAAAATGATTACAAGTTTTTAAAATCCATTTCTATCCATAGGATTGTGTATGGATGTGTTTTGATATCTTAGTTTAAGTCCTCAAACTTGAAGATGCAGCTTTTTAGTAAAGAAAGATGTTAAAGAAATCAATTGTAATCTGATTAATTAAAGAATTGGAACAGGAAAATAAAAAACAGAAAAAACAATAGTTACAAATATAAAATACTAGGGGGCTTTGCCCCCTGCTCACTTCGCTCGCCAACCCCTGTGTTTGGTTTTCCGGATACACACTTTTAAGATTTTTTTTTTCCTTGAATTGTTGCTATTTCATTAGGTTCACTTTTATTTCAGAACTTCTGTAAAAACAATATTTGCAATCTTTCGAGTCCCAATGTGCTGAATCTTTTAATGAGGCCAGTGAGACATGTGTTTAATGACTTTGTACCATAATTCAGGACAGGTTTCTCTGTTTGGAATTTCAGCACAGACAAAATGATCTTCATCATCAGCAGTTAATAATTTTTTTGCAAAGTAACCAATAAATTTTGAAATTCTCTGACTTAAACTTCAAAGACTTACAATATCTACATACATTTGACATATCACCGGTGTCCATATATTTGATCTCTATTCGCCTTTTCGTTATTTCTCAGAGTAATAATTTCTCTTTCTTTGCGCTAATGTGAAGTTTACTTTGTTTGTTTTGACACTGTCAATTTTTTCTGCTTTCATATTCTGTATCTTGCTCTGCATGTGTTTCACGCCTACTTTTTTTTATTTTTGAGTCTTTTGAATTCCAGTTTTCATTATCTCTAACCTGTTCTGCATGTGTTTGGCCCCCTTGTTTTTTAACCTCTTTATGACGTTTTACTTTGTTTTCTACTCTTTGTCTTTTAATTCTGACCTCACTTTGTCCTGCTTTTATTTCCCAATGACAACTGGTCCGTGGTGATTATTTTCCCTTTTTTGAGTAATAATTTCCATTTGGTTGCGCTACTGCAATCTTTACTTTCTTTTTTTTTAATACTTTCTAATTTTCCTACTTTCATATTCTTTAACTTTCTCCACGTTTATCACGCCAACGTTTTTTTTTTTTAAGCCTTTCGAAATCCACTGCTTTCATAATCTCTAGCCTGCTCTGCATTTGTATAGCACCAATGCTTTTGAACGTCTTTATGAAGTTCTTCTTTGTGTTTTACTCTTTTTCTTTTAATTCTGAGCCGGATTGGACGTGCTTTTTTTTCAATTCCACTTCTTCCGGGCTGATTATTACTTTCCTTATTTTCTGAATTTGCACCTAGATTCATCTTTTTCTTTTTTTCTCTCCAACGCTTTTGAGTCTCTTTTCTCCGTACTTCTTTCTTCTTCACTTAGTCGTCTATGTTTCATCTATAATGTGTTGTCCTTATACGCTTTATATGCGCTGAGACCCTGGATTTGTGTGTGCTCAAAACCTCCTTTATGTGACTGAGTGTTTTGCTGCTTCTGGGCTTATTTGATATTGATTGTAAGTAGGCCGTGTTTTGCAAGAATCTCATGTTCCACGTCATTGTGAGATGGTTCTGGGTCAATCTCTTGGCACAAAATCTCATGTTTAAGGTCCCCGCGAGACGGTCAATGGCCAATCTCTTTCATCTTGCGGTTTCTTTTAAGTGTCTTCAGTGATCTTCATGTGAATCACGTCTCGACGCCCTAGTGTTTCTCTCCAGGATATTTTTTTATAATAGAGAGATATATTATCAGAAACTACAAGGAAAGAAATGGATTTAAAAGCCTATCAGCTCCATTAAATAACTTTATTCCACAACTTCTCCTTTAAAACACTTTTGCCATCTAAATGTTATAATGCAATAAATGAAAAGCTTTAGGAATTTAGGAAAGACGGTGATTGACCAAACTACAGCTGTGGGAGATATGAAAGCAAAAGTGGACAAAACAGAGTGAAGTTAAAAAAGAATGTTTAGTTTAATCATCCTTCTCCCCCTCTTCAAATCCAACCACCTGACAGAGTACCTGCCACAATATCCAGGTCTGGGATCTGAGGAATGATACTAGGCTTTCGATTGGACTTCATTTCTGGACTCTTCACTATGTGATTCAAGGAGGAGTCTGTGTCTGTTTTTGACTTTCTACTGGACTTAGGTGAGACACTTTTTAAAAAGCTTTTGTTATAGGGAAGAGCAAGCTGGGACAGTAGGCTTAGTTTTTTGGAACTGTAAAGATGACATGCTTGTTCTATATAAAGAAAAATGACAATAAAATCATACATTAACACCAAATAAAACTGAAATCTATAAACTTAAGAGAATGCAAAACATAAGCAAAATTAAGGCACATAAAATTTCAAATTGTTAAATTTGCATTTAGTTTTAAATGATATGATATATGAGAGAATTTACTGACTAGAGAGAACTTATTATGTAAAACAAAAGTTTTAATACTTTGTTACATTGTGCTTTTCACTATATTTTTCATAGATCAGAATTTTAACAAATATTTTGGTGGTCCAACAGAACAGAAAAAATGAAATTAAATATATATGAATAAACAGTATTCAAGGTCAGTACACAGTATAGTGGTTAACATATTTTTTATTAATTGAAGCATAGGCACATTAAGTAACTTACTCAGGGTCACATATTGTGCTAGAGGTAGAAATTAAAGTAGCATGCTTTGGTCACTGCAATGGACTGCCCATTTTCATATAACAAAAGAAAAAAATCATAAGCAAACACATCTGGAATAAGTCTTCATCGATGTTTGAGGTTTAAAATGTCTCCACCATCAACATAAAAATCAACACCTTCACTCCACTTCTACTCTTGCAGATTGCATTGGCAAAGTAACAAGGTAGACTGACCAGACCATCACATCTCTAGCTAGTTCATCCATCTCTTCCTGGGTAATTCAAAAATTCTCCCAGGCCAGTCAAGATATACAAATGCTCCAGCATGTCCTGGGTCTGCCACTTGATTTTCTCTTATTGTGTCATGTTTGGCCCCTAGAAGGTGCTGGAGCCATCCTATCTACTAGTCAGATACACTTCAACTGTCGTCTCTTGGTATGTTAAACACCACTATTTTGTAAGAGTTAATTAAGAAATTGGACAACAAAAACACACATTTTTTAATGGAAATCCAAAATAGAATCAACCTGTAACATATATGGAATAATTATTTTAAAGTTTAAGTGCAACAAATATAAAATATATGTGTTTAGAATAATTAAGCTACTGCCCTCACTTTAACTTAGGGCTGGACAAAATTAGGAATTGTAACATACTGACATACCCATCAAATTTCAGACCTGCTTAGTTTTGCCAAACCAAAGCCAAATCTATCTTTTAATAAGCAGCTTTATAGCTGTGAGGTGGTCTCTTACCACATTTTATCATTGAAAATGGAGCTGTTTTGCAGAACAGCAGCAGTCTAGGAATGAAGGAGTAGTGGCTTGATCAAAGAATATCACCTGCACATGACTGTTTAACATAGTGCTAAGTCAAGCCAAATGATTTTTGTAACTTAAATTAAATGCTGATCTATTATTAGGGCAATAGCCTAGATGTATGCCTTCAGATAAGTTTTATTTCTTTAAAATATTATTTTGGAAAATGTTGCAATCATTTTCTATTTTATCACTGTTTTTTTTTATTTTTAATCAATTCATTCAAAAATACAATTGACTGTTCATTTCAGGCATTTATGTTTAAAATTAAGTGTAATACTCCTCCCATAGGGAACTAGGCGAACAGAATGCTTACAAATATAGTTCCCTATAATACCTAATGTGTATATCTTAAATGTTATGCAGAGGCCCAGTATGTTTATTTTAGAACAGTATCACTGACATCTTGAAAAAATCTGAACAAACTTCAGACCTCATTGAGACACTGTTTTCTGTTTTTAGGTAATGTAAGACATCACTTTTCCCTTGATTTATCAAGAGTGGACTATGACTGTAGTGATGCATGAGTAATACAATGCATTAAAATGCAATAGATTTTTTATTGCAGAATATTATCCCATCTAGTGTTACTCCAAATAATGCTATTGAAGAATTTGGAGCATATATAAATCTAACATTACCTGAAAGATAACCAGATATTTTCCCCAATTGGTACAAATCTGGGGCATTCCCAAAATATATGGCATATCTAGGAATGTGTCTGATACAGTTACAGATATGTATGTGTGATATTTAAATGTTTTCAACAGACTGAAAAAGAATCTACCTTTCCACTACCATTTGTTTTTTAATTTTTTTATTCTACTTCGTGATAGTGTAAGAACACCATATACATAGCATTTATAGTAACACTGGAAAATGAACTGGATCACAATGGACTGGATGTTGAAGAGCTGAACTGTAAAGTGCAATCAAACACTTTCAGTCTTGTGTCAGTGGTGCCTTGGCTTAATTCACACAACTGCGATTCATGATGTGATCTTCACATTTATTTTTATTTTGTATTTTGATATAGCAAGCTGATAACAGACAATTGTAACTCAACAGGTATCAAATAAACACAGACTTCACAAGTACCTAATTCTACAGTTCTTATTAATGTGATGTTCTCTTCAGATGCCCTTTACTGCAGATCACTAGTATGGTAATGTACTGCATATCATCAAATATAAAAGATTTGTGAGAAATGGTTTGAAATAAAATTATATAACTGGATTAAATGGGATAGGTCACTGGGAGGATGGATATAATTAGAAATGTATCAATCCATTCATTTTATGAACATGCATTATCAACTACAGGGTTCCAAGTAACAGACTTTCCTGTCAGCACTAGACATGAGGCAACACTTGTGCCGAAACCCAGACTCCCCTCATGACTAGCTTAGTGTCATCATAAAATTTGTTGAAATGTTCACTTCTGTTTTACTTTTTTTTATGTTCTTATGTTTAGACAATCACAAAATGTTCTGGGGTTAAATATCTACATCTTTTCTATGTTTTATCACAAAAAAATGATAACAGCCTCACAAAAGGAGTTTATTTATTTGTGAGCCCCATAATGATGTAATGTGCCAATACAAAAAATGTCTTCCTACTTAAACATGAAATATAGGATGACATTCTGGAAAATTCCACTTGGAGCTTTTACATTTTAGCATGTTTTTGGTTTCTGCTTAAAATTTAAATATTAATTTCAATTTGCCTGATTTGCTAATGTTAGGTATTTTGATCTTCAAGTACCCATAAAGCTCAAGAGGTTTCATTTCTATGGAATTTTGAATAATGAAATTTAGTTGTTTTTTTTTTCCCCAGTCAGCTGACATTGATATAGTCATATTTTCACTTAATTATATTACTAATATTTAGGAGGTTTAGGAACAAAATGTAAAAATATACATGTGTACAATGGGCAGAACTGCATAACAACAGTTAACATGGTTGACTCACTACTCCAGTATCTGGGTCCAGTTATTGTCTGTGTGGAGTTTGTAGGTTCTGACCGTGTCTGCATTAATTTTCCACCAGTTAACTGTGGGATTTGTTTCTTACTCACAAGAACATGTGTAATGCTATTTGTGGATTCTAAACTGGTGCAGTGTGAATGTATAAGTGTCAGCATGAGTAGGCCCTACAATTGATCGGGATCCCATCTACAGCTTAGTACCCAGTCATGCGTCTGATGCTGCCAAGGTTGCCTCTGCCCCTTATGACCGCAAGTTAGATCAGGCAGGTGTGAGAATGTTATATTAAATGTGTACAGTGTTGCAGTTTTCAAATGCAAGCATCCAATATAAAAAATATCTCTATCTGTTAGATTTTAACAGGAATTTTTAAGCTCTCTCTTTTTTCTTCACAGACACACTATTGCCAGCTTCAGAAGATCGTCTGTGTCCACTTCAGTTAAATTAATAAAACCTTAAGCTGTGCCCTGTGGCACACTGATAGTCCTGCTGCCTCACAAAAAAGAGATCATGGATTTGCGTGCAGTGTACTCCCTGCGTGGAGTTTGCAAAGCGCTTTGAGTAGTGAGAAAACAGCTATATAAAGAATTATTATTCTTATTAAACTGGAAAGGAAACTGCCTTCCTCAACAAGATATGTTTAATCAAGACTTGATTAATTTACTATTAGTATGCAAAAATGAATGTACCCTCAAACATTTCTTTTTCTCATCTTATGGCACATAATTATTTATTTATTTATTTAGATGATTGTGTGAAAGCTTACTGTTAAATTGTCCATGAAATATAAACATTTAAAAATAAATAAATCATACATATGAGAAAACAGCTAGAAGGATAAAAACTATAACAGAATTTGTTTTTTATTTTGTGGAAGTCATTCCTTCCAATTTGACACAACATCCCTGTATAAAATTCATAATTTTAAACTATATATATAAATTTTATAAAATATATAAAACAGGTCAAAATAATATACAACAAAGAAAGTTAAAATGATACATTTGAAAATAAGCTGTATTCTGTTATTTAATTTTTTGGCAGTTGAAGCTTAATGGAGATATTCATTAACTGGCCCTGCCCTCCTACAAAAATGTTTTTTTTTACTACTAAAGGCCTAAAAGGTAATAAACAATATGAAATCAAACAAGATTTCCCCCACTTCACATTTTTTGTTTTGTTGTGTTTTGGCAAAGATCTGTCCCAAATCTTTTCTACACATACGTACTGTTATGAAAAGAACATGCACGTGGAAGATGAAAAGAACATAAATGTGGAGGATGCTCAATTTTGAAAACATTCAGTTCAAACATAACTGATCAATGAAGAAACCACCTACAATTTATGCAATGTATTCAAGATACTCTCTGACTCCTTGCTCATTTATCAAAGGCTCAGAAACATCAGCGCAGATATTTTCATCTTAATGATAAGATAGTTAATTCTCCATCAGACTTATAAAATCTTGAACATTATATATCTAAGACTTTGTTTAGTTTTGTGTTTTACTACTAAAGTGTTTGCCCAAGCTGCCCCAACTGGAAGACCAGTCTACAAAAACTGTTAGGTTGAATGGGAATGCTAAATTGGTTAGATGTTAATGAATATGCCTTTGAGTGAACTGGTAACCCTATATTAGAAAATTGAAATTACAAATATAAAGGGACCATTACATATTATATAAATAAACACTACCCTCTACACTTATTCCCTCTCCAAGAGGAATACCAGCATTAATCTGAGAAGCACAATAGATATAAAAGGTGAATGTGAACACACAGGAACACAAAATTTACTAGATTTAAAACACAGATGAAAATGCATTATCAATTGTAAAGCATTTTGTTGCTAATTTTTACTAAAGGATCATCCTGCCTCTTGTCACATACTAGAGTCATTCAAAAAGCACCAAGAAGCTCCATAAACCAAAGGCAAATCAAAAGGTATTCTACTGAAAACACACTTTTATATAAACAGGATTCAGGCCCCTGGAAATTAGTCGAAACTTAGAAAAGTAGGTGTTTAATTTATGCTCACTATGCAGCACTTTCAGATAAAATGCTGGAGAATTCTAATGTTTCAGAATCAATGTGACACAGGCAACTAATGTATATTACAAAGAATTTGGATAAAATTTAGGAAATGCCACAGTTAGCTTTTCTAGTGTGTTTCTAATTCAAAACCCTGGAAGAAGACAGTCAAGTCAGTCGTTTGTAGTGTGGACACTTACTGTTGGCTATGTTGGTGGCAGAGTAACTGTCTGCCATTCCTGAGACCTGGCTGGCAATGCTGACCTCACTGGCTCTCCGGAATCCCCGCACATTAGGGGCTGTAATGGGGGAAGAAGGGGACGAACTTTCCACCAAGATGGCACCATGAGATTGAATTACATCTGCTATTAAGCCGAAAACAAGGAGATCAAATTAGGTTCTGCTTAAAAGATGAGAAGACAAACAACAATTTAAAAAAAAAGTGCTATAAAATGAAAGCAGAACAATGGTGAAAATACAATTAACCTCAGATGTAAACTATTCAAAAGGCCAAATAGAATTGAAGCATCTGAGTTATTCTTGTTTCAGACATACAAAGGTCATTAGTCAGGAAAAAACGACAATGTCAAACTCCGAGCAGGACTGGAAAAACAAATGCTTTTTTTTCTCACCAAGTAATGTTTTTTTTTTTTTAATCACCAAGGATCCCAAAACAGTGAACTTTTTAGTTGCAAGCAATGAAAGAAACAAAAGTTCATGCAATCTGAGCAACAAATGGAAAACAATATTAATCTGGACTAAATATAATTCAAGCAAAATCATTACAAGCAGGTTATAAAAAATCCAAATTAATATTGTCAAAAAGTTCACACTTCTGGGTCTACTTACTATTGAAATAAAAATTTCCTAAGAGAGGTTTCATTCTTATATACTTAAAATATCCACTTTATTTTCAGTAAATCATAAGCTATTAAATTCTTTTCATTTTTGCCTGCATTCACAGTTAATCCTAGTTTATTTCTTGCTTCTAGTATTAGAGAAAGAACAGTTATGTGGTACAATAGAAGAGTTACTCTATTATTTACAAGAATATACTAAAGAACCCTTCAAAACATGAAAATCAGTGGTTTGGGGGGCAGCTTTAATAAGGAAAGAAAATAGGATTAAGTAAATATAATTTAGATAATTTAAGTGAATTCTAATGACATACAATTATTTCTTGGATCTAACAAGCAAGCACGAACTTAAGGAAATCAGAGTGATGCACAATATACTTCTGTAGAAACTATTTTGAATTTGGCACACAATGAAATGTACATTAACATAATAATAAAGCAAAATATTTATTCTTAATTATATATTATGTCTTTAATAGTTGCTCTCTCTTATAGTCACATGAAAGAATAGTAAAATTTAATGGAAATAGTTTGAGGCTAGTGCTCCACTTTTGTATTCCGCCAAAATGTGCACTCAGTTTGTAGATACAACATATATAAATTGCTCATAAAATGAAAGATTGTTCCAGAGCAAATGCACCATGTTACCTGCAACATAACAACTATATATGCTACCAATGTAGTACTTAATTTTACTACAGTCGTCGCCTATGTTAGGATATGATAATTAACAAGTAAAATCAAACAAATCGTTTGTTTCATGGCACACCTTAAGTCATTATGTTTTCCACTTCAGTTTACTGAGTGGTATATCAGATCATCATGTAAACAACATAATTCTTTATTTATTGTTTAAATGTGTTAATTAAAATAATCTGTCATTACTACAATTCACTCCTAAGTGTAAAATGTTTTTGAGTCATCAACGTCTCTTTCTTAGTAGTAGTTGTGCATCAAGTTTTTAAAACCAGAATTTACATATAGAATTAGTTAAATTTATGAATACAACCTTATTGCATAATTATAGAAATAATAAAAAACATCATAATTTTTAACCATCTGTATAACTAATTGCCATATATTAAGTATAATTCAGTATGTTTAAGAAGGTTACACTAAAATAATCAAATCAAAAAGGTAAACAGCTAACAAACACATGGAAGAGTTACAAAAGCTCAAAGATCACTTACACAAGACATTGAAAATACTCATTTTAAATGTATTAACAGTAAAGTTTCATATTTTGCAAAAAATTATGATTACTATATTCTGAATGTAGTATGTAACAAATGTGTATTGCGTGAAAACATATATAAACTGAGTTTACTATTTTTTTTAAATCTAACTCATATCTTATCCATGGCTGGATAGTGCTTTATATCTAGGACTAGGATAGAATCCATGTCTACTTGAGCATGGGCAGGTCAAAATGTGTACAGAAAATGGATGACTGCATGTTTAATTTTTTTAGAAGTAAGAATTTAAATAATCTGATACCAATGCACGGCTTTTGACATTTAGATATCAAAATATTATTATTTGAATTCTACTTTTCCAGCCTAAACAGCATATTTGGAACAAATGATTATAAAAGCTTTGGTGCCTGTTTATTTAATAGGAATAAGCATTTTGGAATCTACTTTAATCTGTTATTTGTACATTAAATATTAAAAGCCAGAGTGGTGGAGTCTCAAATTATGATATCTAAATGATTTCAGCATACTGTCAGATTGTGGACGTCATTTCAAACAGGAAAAATAACCTCTAAACTTCATTTTAGGATACTTCACTACTACACTTGTTGATTCTAATATACAAACATATTTAAAAAAGAACTTGGAATCTAATACATCATTAAGTTTACAAAGGAAATACATATTAAAAAAATGTGTAAAATAAAATGAGCGAAAATGGCCAAAAACAAATATAAGAATACAACTTTACTCTTCAGTGTTAAAGCGCTGACATAAACATATCTGTAGTTATGAAAGTATCATTTTTATGCTGACTATGCAATAGAGTTTAGTGATTTGTTTAGGTCAAAGGAATGCAGTACCCAATACAGAAAACAAGTATCCTGTTAACAAAAGGCAGTACCACAATATGAGAAGGTAGAAACTTAACTTGCTCTCAGTATGGACCTTAAACATATTAGAATCTCCTATAAACAACTAAGTTGCGTTTTGTAGGTAGTACCTGGGTTTGATAACATGAGATGTTCAGAATAAAGTTTTACACTTTACATAGTCTTGGATTTGATAAATATTACAAACATCTTAAATTTATCACTAAGTATTACAAGGGTACTAAGGCAGGTAGTATAAAGCAATGAAGGTTGGTTTCTGATAGGGATGTGCAAATACTTCAGATTCAATCTATATAACCACCAATCAAATCCAATATTTACTGTAAACTTATACAAGTAGTTGTCTATGAATTCCTCTTGTTTAGCTCCTTGCTAAGACTATTTGCTTTTAAACTAGAGGCTAAAATATGTCTATACTTTGGTTCAAACAACAATATATTCACACATCCTTATTCTGTGCTCATTTTTATTCAGAAGACTGTCAACTGCTGCGCACCCAGAGCCACTGAAGACCAAATTGTTTCTGTTTGTTTAATTTGAAATGGCTCAATGTCACACAACAACAGTCTGTCTGTGATAATGCATTCCAAAAATAAGACAGACAGTGACAGGGCCAATGAAGGAACACAATTGTGTATGAAGATGCCAACACTGCAAAACAGAAACAAGCATGACACAAGTTACAGAGGATAATGTAATACAAAAAAATGAAAGGCTACACACACTCCCCAGAGGTCGAACTTTTATAAGAGCCATCTTGCCAGTTAAGAACCGGGACAGGGATACAGGTTTCCGTGATGCTGTCTTGACAGCGGAGAGCAGTTAAGGGGTGACTGCTCTCCATGACGAGGATGGGATTGCTCTGGACTGTCTCGACTAGAAGCAGGGGAGAAAAGGGTGGGGAGGGAGGAGAAATGGACAAAGAAAAACATAGACATATAGGCACAAACTGTAAAACAAGACTTTAATAGTTAACCCCTTACAGCATTCTGGC
Source organism: Polypterus senegalus (assembly GCF_016835505.1). Taxonomy (NCBI): domain Eukaryota; kingdom Metazoa; phylum Chordata; class Cladistia; order Polypteriformes; family Polypteridae; genus Polypterus; species Polypterus senegalus. The sequence continues at coordinate 64,857,774 of NC_053165.1, forward strand.
CAGTGCATCTCTAACATCATCTAATAAGAAAAACTGTGGGTCCTAATTAGGTCTTATACCATCTGCCTGCATTTATAATTAAGCAGGGAAATTAATACTATTATTATCCATCCACCTGGGAAGCCATCTTTCTCTTCTTGACCTTTTTGTAATTTGTGTGAATCAATGTTACAAAAATGGGTAATTTATAAAGCTATACTTGCATTTGGGTAATACATTAAATATAAAATTTTTAAACTTAATGATTCAATTTACTTCTAATTATATGCTTTCTGTTGCATTACTTCACTTAACGTATGTCAAGTCATTTAAATGAGTAACACATGAAAAAGATGAATTTGAACAGCAGAGTTATATATAAAATTTATTTAACAGCTTGAGATTAAGGCAGCTAAAAATTATCACTATGATAAATACCTTTTGAAATGCTTATTACAAGATATGCACTCTTTGGCACATATATTAATTATTTTTCTGACTAATAATGGAGCAAACAATTTAGGCCACTGTGTATAAAATGGTAACCTAAAGCATAGTGCTGCAAGGAATTAAAATAACATATACAGAGCACTATGGCAAAATAGAGATGAATCGAAGGCCTAGAATAACATCAAAGTACACTTTCCAATATTCTAAAAATTATCATTTACAGTAGACATACACATTCTTTATACTGACAAAGACTCCATGTACAAACAAATAGTGTAAACACAATAGGCTATAAATTGACTGATTTCCAAAAGAATCTAAAACATGATATAACTTATTGTTCAAAAATACACAATACTACTAAATCGAAAATGACACTTGTATATCTTCTTACATGCTGAATGGTTGTGTTCCAAATTGAAAAAATTATTACCAACTTTTGCAAATGATACAATGTTGAAAGATTTTTCTCTGAACTTTCATGTCAGTGTTATTGCTCATCCCATGAAAACTAAATAATTAAAAAAATGTAATGTGGATGCCACCATGACCGCATTTGAGGTTCATTTCCCATTTTCTAGAAAAATGAAGAATCTCACAGCACAATTATGTGCCCAATACAACCACAAAGACCTGATAACAGAAGGATAACATAAACAACATGGCAAATCTGAATCCAAAGTTAGGAATGCAGTAGGGAGTACAACATATGAGACAGCTTGTGATTTTTTTAGTCAAAAAAATACTCCCTCACCTGTAAAACTAACACTGGTAATGTACAAAAGTAAAAAAGTGTATTTTTTTCTATAAACAATATGGAAATTATTATTTCATTACAAACACCTTGCTATGGTATAGCCGGTTTTAAAGATGCTGTATTTGTATGCCAAGAAAGGAAGTGGTAACATTCAACATCATGTTTTTCTCCTTCCTATTTTCCTGGAGTGACTTTAAAAAAGTAATGTGAAAATACTGAAACAGTTGGGGGTGATCAGACACATTCAGGGATTTTTCAAAGCCCTCTGTTTTTTAGTTTACTGTGTATTAATGAAAGAACTTGTGAAAGCTTTGGATTAGTGATCTATTTGTTTTCAAAATACATAATAGCACTTTGTTTCTCACTAAAATAAATACTTTTGGTTTAAAGTCTCTAAACTGCTACAGTACAGCATTTTCTTTAATATAATCTTGTCTTCTGTCTTTTTTACTCTGATGTTTCATTTATATGAGTTTCTTATTTACTGTAAAAAAAGTCTTTGTCATATTTTTTTATAGAGTGGGTTTGACATTTTTTGCATGAGACAAGAGGAAACTTTGACAAGTAAAAAGTATGTTTTGTCTATGGAATTTTAATAAAGATCTCCCAAACCACATGAGCTATTGGAAATGGACACCAGTAGGGAAAGGATTTCTGGCACTCAGGCTTAACTGTGTGTATACAGTGTTTTATTGTGAGAATGAATGACAATGTACATATTTAAACAAGAAAATAATGATATAAACAGTAAAAATTAAGATCTGCTTTCTAGTTTTGCATTCTTGAACAAGTAATAGTGCTCAGTTGCAAAAATAAACAAATAAAAGCAATTGTGAAAATATTACTGCTGTATCATTAATGCTTATATTTGGTTTTAATTGAAACAGATAAAATGTACTGTTAATGAACTATATTATGTCATAAGATCACTGCTGGTGCTAGGTTATTTTGTGCCCTAGGCCATGGCTATTAGTGCACCAGCCAACTGTTCGCTGGCTAACTCATGCAGCTGGGTCCGCCCCACCTCATTATCTGCTCCCTAGGTGAATGCATAATTTGTCTTAATGGTGGCACCGGCCACACATAACAGGATTTATGCATTATATTAAAAACACCAGAAGCAACACCCCTTGTTGCATGAGTAAGTCATTTTAAGCTCTGCTCCGTTTGTCTGCTAGTCTGACTTCAGTCTGCTCTGGTGTTTTCCTTGCTCTGAGCTACTAGGTCTTACTGTTGTCCAAAATGTAGTAAAAAGGGGAAAAAAAAAAACAAACGGCGAAAGGGACCCCTTTGTCATAATTTTGTTTCGGGACATAGTCAACAGTCTTCACTTTGGTCAAATGAGTCCAGCATTGTGGATATGTATACTGGACACACATTCTCTCTCTCTCTCTCTTTTTTTCTGCATTTCAATTATAGAAGAAAGGTTACATAAACCATGTGTACATCTATAAAATTCAGGGGCTGCTGTTAGAGCTTTGATGTTGTATTCACCACCACTCAATGCTAGGTTGATGTGTGGTAACCTTTTTTGGGCTATTATGTAAAAGAGGCTTAGATAATTCCTACGATTTTTTTGCATATTTTCTGTTCTGTGGAAAAAAGCCTATTAAAAAGATATGTACATATTGATTTTAAGTACAGCATGGAGTACTGCAGATTCATCATGCAGATAGTGCTGTTCATAAAGTTATTTATATACAATGGATATTTAAAAATACATGTAGCAGTCTGCAAAAAAAAAAAAAAAAACACAAAATCCAATATTTTTATATTGTTTTGAATATACAATCACACTAGACTTAGTGGGCATATAATGTAGCTGTATTAGGAATAAAGTGCTCTAACTGCATAAGTTATTTCAACAACTATTTGCAGAGTTAGAGGAAGCTTGACTTTGTACTGTAGGGGCCAACTGTCATAATTTCACATCAATAAGATGGAAACATAAAAATGAAGACAAACTGAAAACATTACAGACAAGTACACATTACATTGTTACTGCTACACATAATTAAAATAGAGTTTAAACCCCATTCTACATATATCTTTCAACTGTGGTTATATCACAAATACATCATAGTTGTAGAAATCATATTATCATAAAATGCCATTACTTTTTTTAGGATCACGTATCTATACTTTCAACACTTAGTGTAACAAATTATTTATGCCCATGCAGGAATCATTTGGGATGGTGCTATGTGTAAGCTGTGCAATATTCTTGCTGTATCTTGTCTGTGCTTTATTAATACCTATGAGTTTCCCTTCACGGAAAGCAATCTCTCTGGCATTTCTCTATTTTACTTACTAAATGAAAAGCCTATGTGGTTCAGCAATATGATACTTTACCACCAATTATTCTGATAATTTTTAATCAATTAATAGAAATGGTTAGGTTCATGTAATTCTAAAGATGATAGTAAAAGGCAACGTCATAATGCATATATAAGTATATGTCCACATTTATATACATTTAATATAAACACCAGTTCATCCAGAATAGTGATTTACCATTTTATGATCTCTGCTATACTTAAAATTAATTTAACTCTGAATATTAAACCACAAGAATGTCAGCTCAGTTCCTGCTACTTATTCACTGTGTAAATCCAAGTTAGACACTTAAAAAAAAAAGGTATGTAAATTATTCACTATGACTTTGTAAAGTACCTTAGGGAAAAGTGTATCATAGAACAAAAAGCTTTTACAGAAATATTTTCACTTTACAATAAATATGCATTAGAACAAATGTCCAAATACAAATAACTATTTTTGCCGCCAAGCTCTGAATGAGTTTTGCTTATTTCTTGTGAAGTGCAATAGTGTGTTAGTCTCAGGGTACCCGATACAGCAAAAAAAAAAAAAAGTGATGTGGCACTAAAAAAAAAATCCTATTACTGCCAGTTTGTTTTTCAGTGTATAGGAAGTTCGTGGAAAACCGTGAGATCCTAGCAACAATTACTAAAGGTCTTGTGCATGATTCAGAACGGCTCCAATGAAATTTGAGCTCATTTGAGCTATGTAAGGTTTGCACTCCACACTCAAGGTGTATGCCTTATTGAGATCCTCCCCTGTGCCAAATGACAGGAAATAGGTTATTTAGGTGTCTATTAGAAATGTAATGTTTATTTTAGGAAAAAAAAAATAAATTCAATCTTGATTAATTTTTTACATGCTTTACCAAAGTAACAACTAATATCCAATAATTGTATATTTGATAAACTAATGTTACTTCTAATGCTTCATACTATGCAGTTCTTTTTTATGCAGAATCCATATTCTTTGTCATTGCAAAAACTACACCACACCTAAAGAAAAAATACAGTTGAATATTGTTATTTTTATAACAAAATTTATGCTAATAGTGATTAGTTTACTCTAAGCACTGTTCATTTTTTTGTTCCTTACAAAAGAATTATTTTATTTAATCCGGTTTTAAAAGGTTTGTCAACATCACATTAAAAAATTATAACAAATTTACTTTTTATGTACTAATTACTTGTTCCTTAACACCAGAAACCCTTAAATATAAATTGCACACATGTGGCTTTGTGTTAAGCCTCACAAGGCAAGCTACAGAAATTGCAGCAATCCTGTGTTTTCTCTTCTGTAGACCCTGTACGTTAAAGGCAAAAGCATGACATACCCAACAGTGCAGAATTGCCATCACCAAGAGGGAAACGCTGGTAGCGTGGCACGTTGAAAGGGGGCACAAGATGGAACTTTTTCTCAAGCAGTGGCTCCAGACGACAGGCTGAGGGGTCTGCAGGGTGGAAGAGGTTGTAAACTTGTTGGCAGGCTGGTCGCAACTGTGCAACTAAAAAGAGGAAGATGAGAAAACTAATGAATTTAAGGATAAAATGTAAAAAGACCAACCCATAAGTAAAGTGATATGTGTATGTTTGTGTGTAAGACTTCATATGGCCTATTACAGCAGTGTTCATAAACTACTTTTCAGCTTTTTAGTATCATAGCTAAAGAAAAAAAAATCAGTTTTTGGGGGCTTTTTAAATCATCATTGTGTTGTATTTATTAATGATTTAGCACTGGAAATATCTCTTAACAGTAATCTTCTCACAATATAACTTTGGTAATATCATTCCACTCTTAAATGAAGACCTGTGGCATAACTTGTGCAACTTCACAAAATAAAAACAGAGAACCAGTTCTCTTACTTATGTGCCCAGATTTTACAATGCACAGCTACTTAAAATGTCAAAAATAATTAAAAGACATCTCAAGCATGTCACTGCTAAAAGAACAGTGATTCTGTTATCTGCCAGCATTAACCACATATAATGCTGTAAGCATTAATTTGATAGAAGAGTATAATATTAGTCTGAAGATATGATAGTCTTACCATCTAGATTTGGAATGACAGTTTTCCGCAAAGCAAGAACCAGCCCCAGTGGTGAGCCAAAGAGAAAGAAGTCAGACACTTCAAAGTCAAATTTGCCAAGTGCACCTCCATCCAACATTGTGGAACTACTAGACCTTCGGGATGCGGGATCGTGCCTCAGAACACTGGAATGTAAGCTGTACACATGCAAATATTAACAGGCAAGATTCCAAGCAGAAACAATCAATATTATTTTCTAAAAATATGAACTGCATTAGCATGTTTTGTCTTTTTTGAAACTTTGCTTGTAACTAGTCACATCTCAATAAAATTTGAATTCTGAACAGATTCAGCTTTACAGGGTTGCTTTGCCTTATAATTATATCTATTATTCCAAACTCTACTATTCCAGGAGAAAATATGTTCATATTTAATAAAGAAGTAGGTACCTTCCTGACATTCATTCTGTATAGAATGAAATAAAAGTAATTTTTCAAAATTACTTAATTTGTAAAAATATAAAAATTCTGAGCAAAAGATGATGAAACTATTAACCAAGGATCTAGTATTTTGTCAAAATGTTACACTTAAAATACAGCTTACAAATATTAAAAATGTACATTAAATGTCAGTGTTTTCTTTACCTAGAAAGAAATGCCTGGTGATGCTTGATGGTGTCTATCTCATAAGTGGAGGAGTCACTTCTCTTCCGTGGAAGCTGCTTCTTTGGATCCTCTAGTCCACTTCGTGGTATATCAATGTTGCTGCGACTAAGGTGCCTGCTAGTTTCTAAGTTTGAATTACCCGGACAGCAGCTGTGATTTACAATAATTCCAGGGGACAGCAAGTCTGTATCCTAGGATAAAAGAAAGAGTATTCATTGTAATATAGTTTCAAAAATTCACTGTGCATTTCAGGATTGAAATAAACCACTGCTTTCCAAACTGAAGAGTTGTAACACTATGGGGTGTTACAGCACAGTTTAAGGATTATTGTAAAGGTAATGCTTTAATTTGTTCTACATTTTCAGCTACCAATTCAGATTTCAATATACAGCAAACAAATCTGCATTAGGGCTATCAAGATAACCAAATTAAAATAGGAATACTTGCCTCCAAACTCCATTTTCTGATGAGGAAATACATCCAACATACAAAAATCAAAAACCCAAGATTTCAAAACATCAAAAAAATCCAAAAACACAAAATAATGAAACTAAAAATCAAAAGAAAACAAAATACAAAAAAGAAGCAAAATTAAAAAGGACCTCACTTTGTCTTCTGACTTTTTTTTTTTTTTTTAAACTAATTTCTCCTTTTGGTTTTGTTAAGCTAGAAATCTTTTCTGTTAAGAGTTCTTACTAGATGTGCCTCTCTCATCCACTTCCTGGTCCTCATACAACCTCTGCACATCCCCACCATATCAGAACAACAACATTAACTGGGATAAAACAGTGTATTTCTCTGTCAATTCCCTTTGCATGTCTTTAAATATTAATTTGAATATTTTAATTACTACGTGTTCACATATTAGGTATTCAATAGTTTTGCTCCTTTGACTTCTACACTAAATTTCAACTATTCCAGTTTTTAATGGTGTTAAATGTAGTTTATGCTTCACTACTATCTCTCTTTGCTATTAACATGTTCCCCACTTTTAATTTTATTAGTTGTACATTCACCACTTCTCAACTCAGTTCTTCCTAATCTGATGAAAGGTCCACACTATTCTAATTTCACCTAGAATAATTAAAAAAAACACACAATGAAAATGTTTTACTCTCATTCACAATAAAGAAAATGTATTGTACCTCTTTCTCATTTTAACAGTGTTATGATTCTGGGGTTGTACAATTTTATTTTGAGATTTATACTTTTTCTCTGATGTCACTTATTTTTTCTTAGGTTTCAAATTACAGAGAATCCTTGTGCATCTTTGTTTTCCATTTATAATTTTGTTTTAGTCTTGTTAATTTTATTATTTTACCATTTTGATTTATTCTGCAACACTATTTTGTTTTTCCATGAGCACCAGCATTTTGGTGAACTGTTGTTATGATGCAGCGACTTGGTACATTATATAACTTCACCAAAATATGGAAACCTTGAGCAAAGTATTGTATAATGCAGGTTTTCTGGCAATCAAAATAGTGATTGTGTTACTAAGTACAGCTTTGCCTAATGTTCTGATTTTGAAGAAGGATAGGAATAATGGATGGGTTTTGAGTTGTAATGTTACTGACTTACATTTAATCTTTTGACCGGTCATTCTCCACCCTTGTGGCCTGCCACTTTTCTACCTCTTGACAGTACAATAATATTTTAATGCTTATTTCACAGCAGAGACAGCAAATAGGGACTTGTTGTTAAAAAAGGACAGGGGATCGCAGGAAAAGACAAATAAGTCAAAAAATAAATCTAAGGAGAAAACGGAAAAAAAAAACAGAATAAACATCATGTCCACAATGAGAGGCAGAAATTGTGGCCAAAAAATAAAACAAAAGTTTCAATAGCCAAAAAAATCAAAGTTTCAAAATAAATGAAAGGAGCATGAGTTGTTTTTATTTTTCCCTAATAACTGGATACTATTAACATCTTACTACCACGTTTTGCAGGTGTGTAGAACACACTGTAGATCATGTGATAGGAGTTGCTTGGTGCAATAGTAAACAAAAATATCACCTCCTGTAACCAAGCAAATAAAACGTCAAATATACAGAATAAATTCAAATTGGTGTGGTTAGAATTTAAATGAAATGCACACAATAAATAAATTACAAACAAAAAATAAATAGCAAAGACATAAACTATATTTAAAAAGATCATGACACTATTACTTTTTCATGAATTCCCAATTTACTTTCAATAAGCTTGATTATGCAAACAGTAATCACAATTTAAAAAGTGAATCTTAGAGTCATGTAAAAAAGAAGCTAATTTTTTTTTCTGTTTTATGAGTCTTCATATCAGGACATAATTACCAGTCATCAAGTCCTAATTTTAAGTACTTCTAATCCCAGATGGCTGTGGTGGATTGCCGGCATTTTACTCCGGCCCTCACCCCCAGGCTGCCAGGAGGAGCTCTCCCGACAGCATGATCATGCCCCAAGTTCCAGCAGGGCATCATGGACTATGTAGTGTTTGTACACAGCCCTGCTGGATACCTTGGGGGCCACCAGGCGTCGCTGTAAGGGGGCTCGTAGGCTCTTATGTGCCCTATGACCCGGGAGTGCGTCACGGTCACGTGACAGGAAGAAACAACGTGCTCCCGGGTTGAAGAAAAGGACTATTTACCCTGACCCGGAAGGAATAAGGACTTGTGAACTGTTGGGCAGGAACACCTCCAGGTCAGGGAGTATAAAAGGACTGTGGGAGCTCCCAGACGGGGAGCTGAGTTGGGAGGCAGGGTGGCTAAGCGTCTGGGAGATTGGAGGATTTGGTTATTGGTTATTTGAGTATTGTTTGTTTATTGAGAATTGTGGAAAGGAGCGTGCTTTGTGCACATTATTATAATAATAAATAATAATTAGACTTTTATCTGGTGTCTGACGTGGTGTCTGAGGGTACAAGGGTGCGAGCAATACCCTTAATCTGTCACATGACAAAGGACATTAGATTATTTTTTAAACAAAAATAAGCCACATTTTAAATTTATATCAAAGACTTTCAATTTATCATTAAAGTCTTTTTGAAAAATGTATTTCTTCTGGGTAAAATTGCTACTAACATTACTTCTGGTACAAACAAGAGGTTCTATGATGCTTGTATATCCATTCTTAGCTAAAATTCACAATGCAGCTATCAATACTTTAAGCATCTGTCCATCTTATATTAAAGGTTTAAAAATAAAGAATAACTTGGAAAAATAATGTATGCTTTTATTAATTAGTATTTTTGTTTTCCAATTGAATATTATCCTTCACTGTTGTCATTTCATTCTCATTCACTCTATTTTTTTAGTTCACCTCACACACGCACTGGAGGAAAAGGGCTCACTCGGGAGTTTGAGAGATTTGGAAAATTATGTATTTTGTTACACCCAATTCCTGTATTACTTTTTGTCCTGCTACTGGGTGTGCACATTTATGGTTAATATAGTAAAGAAAGTAAATGCATTATATAATGTAATATGGTAATAGATAATATAAAAGTCCTAGCACTGGACAAGTAAGATTAAAAAAACAAACTACACTAAATTGCTCAAGCTGGCATGCACTTACCTGAGCACTTGCAACACTGCCTCTCCTGCTACTGTTTTGGCTTTCAGAAACTGGGTGACTGCTGTAGCATAAGGCGTCAAATCCCAAAATTCCACCAACACAGTCACCAATTAAACAGACCTGCAAAACCAAAAACCAATGAGAGGGATATTTTACAAAAATTCTACAACTGTGCTTTCATGTATTATAACTTGAAGATAAATTCTACTGCATTTGGAGCACATTAGTTCACATCTGAGTGAGGAGCATAAAAATACATGAATAAATAAACAATACTGTATAAGCAAAATGTTTTCACTTTTCACAGACTGCAAATATGCCATTTATATTTACATAATATTGTGTTTTGTTGATGCTAAATTAAAATACTTCATTTGTGAATTTATTTATGAAACTGTGGATGCATCCAAGACATTTTATCAAAGTAGGCTGCACTCCAAGATATATTTTAGGGAAGTAAATGACAAAACATTTCTTACTGTAGACTAGTTGATGGGTACTTTTTGATTAGCTGTCAATCAAAATCAGCGCTGGATGGTGGTCAAAGTTATGGTTCCCCTCAAAATTATTGAACTCATAATAGAAGGGGAGGTGCTTCAAGGGAGACTGCAGGGGGAGGGGCACAAGTAAATGGCACTGTGATTTTCACAAACATTCATACTTTCCCATCTCTGTACAGTTTTTTTTTATTCATTTAAATTCATGTGGAAAGTGTGTACAATTTGAATAAATCTGCAATAAGCTGATGACACTATCTCCTATTTATGGTTGTGGAAGCTGTGCAGAGATAGCCTATAAGCATGCAATGTTCTTGAATCCAATTATAAGAAATAAAGTGATGGCTCAGGTAGCAATATGTAAGCAATAAAATATCATTTAAGCATTAACAGAATGTTATGATAACTTTAAAATATAAATAGTCCTTTGGTACTGAATTGTAATCAACCATCCATTATCACACTAGATTAATCCAGGTTGCTTTTGTGGGGGGATGGAACATATCCTGAAAACCGTGCATAAAGAATTATAAAGACTAAACAGTTCATGAATTATTGTATGAAGTCCAAATAATATCTATAAGTATTTGCTTTCCTTATTGTACAAATTAAGTATGTTCATAAGAATACACGGCAAATTTGTTATTTAAAATCAAATGATATTCCACCAATGAGGATGCTTACAAGTAATTAACGAGCATCTCCATTGTTCTGTGATAATTTGTTCATAATGTTTTTTGATCTGTAACTTCTGCACCTTTACTACAAAAACATAAGAAAAAAGCTCCAAAAGTTTATAACATCTAATAAATCAATTACTGTTTATGTATTTAAAATGATGTACTTTGGAAGAAAGCACTCAAAATAAATCATTCTTTGCTCACCTCTGAAGAAATTTGATAAAACATTAAACAGTGTGAATAGAGTAATGTTAGAAAAATAATAATTTAATACATAATCCTAGAAGCTATACAATTAAAATAAAATTTGTTTTTCACCGACAGAAATGGAACTATGTTTAATTTAATTAAGTGGTAAGATATTATTATTTTGTGTACATATAAACCTACTGCAAATAGCTGTTAGCAGAATTAACATAGCAAATCTGTGTTACTCTACATAAGTTTTTAAGCACATGTGTGCTCCTTACATTGTCTTTCTGTTTCTGATCGCAGGGTCACTATTACCCTAATGTTTTTATTTTTCTTTTCTACATACAATTGTGGCCCAGTCACATAAGAAAGTCAGCAGGTTATGTGATCTTATCATATCAACAGGTGATATAAACAGGGTTGCCACATATTAAAAAGTCTTATTCAGAGATAATTAAAACCTAGGTTTTGCCTGTTGTCCCTCTGAACTGCATATACTGTAGACACAAACACATACTCTGTCTAACTTGCTTTAAATACCACTGTTTACAGAAGAGTTGGTTTCCTCCTTTAATTTGACTTAGATAGATAGATAGACAGATAGATATCCCAAAGAAAGTTGCAAAATGTACAGCAATAGTCATACAATGCAGAACACTATGACCTTAAAAGTACAGTGCAAATAAACATAAACAGCATGCAACAATTTAACACCCTTCAGAAAGTAAAAGATCAGTACCAATACAGCTAAAAGGGGATTAAATCTTGAATATAATAGCTGCTGCCTGAAATTATTTCACATAAGTGTCACTATTTATTAATTGTGCACTTGGGTCAACATATTGGAGTTGCTTCTCTGTTTAGTCAAAATGTCAGGCAAATGGTCAGTAATGTTTTCCATGATGAATGGTAGTTTACTAAAGGACCTTCTCTGAAATGTTGCTTTTCATGACATGGCCAGACTTCCTTATCAGTTTACTCAGTATGGTGGAATCACCTGTAGTAATTCTATAGCACTGTATTTGTTAAGGAGACTTGCACACTCAAAATGACCCAAACTTCCTCAAAAACTACAGGTGATCCTTCTTTCTACAAAAACTCAGTACTGGACGTTCCATTCCAACCTTTTGTACAAATGCACCATCAGGTATTGTCAGGTCCTCCCCAACTCCATAACAATTTAATTAATAGTGACACATAATAGTTAATACAGCAGTCACGATCTTGGTTGAAAAATTATTTATACCGAAAAGAAACAAATGATTCATCTATCCATCCATCCATTATTCAACCTGCTATATCCTAACTACAGGGTCACGATTCAATTCATTGATATTGTAGGACCCTTATTGTCATTCATACAATGATATTCCAACTTGCATATACTAATTACTATGCAGCATGTTGCCACTCTTTGGTGCCATATGGTCATGTTAATTTATTGTAAATACGGTGAAATTAGCAGTGTGTAATACATACAAGGACCTCCGGGGTATGTCAACACTTGGACTGACTGACCTGTTGCCACCAATATTGATTCAGCTAAAAACAAAAGTCTGTGAATTACAATAACCAATATTATTGGCTGATAAGCAGCTCCTCTCCCAGAAACAGATGGACCAGCAGAAAAAAAAAAAATCAGGAACAAAAATATTTCAGGTGTTTAATATTTTATAACAAAGTATGCCTACAAATTAGGTTGTTTTAGTTTTGTATGAAAAAGCATCAATCAACAATGATTCAGAAAAAATAAAATATCCATAAAAATAAATAACAACAATGCAGTATATATATCAATAACAATATAAGTCTAAATTAAACAATATCAGTATAATTAAATAAGACAATGCTCAATATTATGATACAATATTATATTCTTAAATACTGTGATGTTTACAAAACAATAAATAAAATAACAAAACTGAATTACTGCAAACAGCTAAAATGACTAGCATGATGCAACTATCTATTTCAGTAAAGGGAGCAGGAGACAGCTCTTCTTTGTCCTTATAAATGATGTCTGTAACACTGATTACCCCATATTTCTATATGGCATAATACCCCTGTATTTTGTGCTTTGCACATCACTAACTTGATCAGTATTTTTATCATTTTTAGTTTGTATTGTCATTTATAAAATGACAGATTTTTTTAGTGCATTGCTCTGCTTTTTGGTTAATAGGTGTACTAACAACTAAAGACTTTTCCAGAAAGTATTATTTTGCTCATGATCCTGTTCTGTTTCATTCCTGAACATTAAATCCCTGATTTGCTATTGTTCTATACTAAACCTTTAGGCATTCATCACAGCAAACAAAAGCTAGTTTCCATTCTCATTAAACATAATGAGAAATAACTGCCATTTTTGTGATTGTTCTTTCATGGCTTTAAAACCACCAATCTAAAAGTACATTAAAGGTGCCTTTAAACTTAGACTTGAATGACATTTTTTGATTAGAATGTTTGATTTCAAACACTTGCTTAATAGAACTTTTCATGCTAGATGAATACACAGTTTCATATTTAGCCTTTGATGGAAAAAAAAGCATTAGGACTTAAATGAAGATGAAACAGGATTAGGTTTAGCATCTGGGAATATTTTATAACAATTCACTCCAATGTAGGGGTTTTAATTTATACTTTTTTCTTTTGTTGTTTATTGGGACAACAGAGGACAAAAAACTGACTGCTGATATGCCAGTTGATAAACTGTTTTCCAATTTTCTTTTTTTTTTTTTTAAATTTATTCATTTACTTACTGAATTTATATTGGAAAGTACCATGAGTTTTGTCTTTAGAAAACTTAAAATGTATAACTAATATATACCTAGATTCACTTTTTTTTCCAGCCTATGTAACATTCTTTTAATTTTAGTAGGCAAGATTAGTTTAAAATTTCAGGACTGATAACATATTTCTTAATGATCTAGAACATTACACGGTGACAGGGTTTAAGAGTGATAATCTAGATATTTTTAACCACAGCTGTCTAAAATAAAGTTCAAAATAGACAACTTTGCTTTTTTACAAGAAATGGCAATGCAAACACATCTTAGTGGAGCAGACGAATGTCCTTCTCACTTACCTGGCCATTAAATGAAGCACCTCTCAGTGACTTAATAAAATCATTGTAAACTTGGTTGGCTCGGAGGATAACAGTTGCGATTGCCTCCTGGTATTGAGGAGATGAAGTCGCCAACAAGGGGAGAGCAGCTAGAGGTATGTGATCTTGGCTGTTGGATAGACAACCTTCATCATAACTGTAGGGACTCAAACTGAAGAGAAAACAAATGAATAAAACATGAAAACTACAACAAAAGACAAATCCACAGCTCAGGGGACAACAGCATGATTTCTAAAAACAACGTGTCAATATAAATTTTGAATGTATCTTTTGATTTTTTTCCTAATAAATACAGTGTCAAAAATGTCTAAATAAAAGCCTGAATTTGCAATTGCAGCCAAAGGGAAACTGATTAGTAAACCACATCTGAGACGTATATACAAGTAAAATGTTTTGATTTCTTTCATTTAATTTGTACTGCAAATACAAAAACAAAAAGTTTAACTATAGTACATTCATCTCCAGTCTTGAATTACACTTGACTTACATCCTAATTATTAATGATCAATAACTTAAATGAGATCTATTTATAAAATGACTGTGTTTGAATAGGACAGTGACTCACTTGGACACAAGGGAAAAAACCTCTGAGCAGATGGCAGGGCAGGGTACCAAACGGATTGCAATGCGGTTCAGTGCTGCAGGATAGTGCACCTGCATAACAGTATCAAAGGCAGATGTTATTGTATTCATGTCCCCCTGCTTGCTGTTCTGGTCACCACTACCTGTGTCCAGAATATTCCCTCCATGCAAGACCAAGATAAGTACATGTATCTTGCAAGGCTGTAGCTGAGAAGATGAACTGTCCTATTAAGGGAAAGAAATAAAGAAATAAAAAAAATCTATTTACGTATATTATATAGCCTATATATTCATATAAATTACATTGCATATAGTATTTTTACATTATATCCGTATGTAAAAATGCCAATTCTTTAATCATTTTTGCAATTTTCCTGGAAAAATGATTTTATCCCAAATAAAGCAACAAGCTCTTTATTTAATCTTTGTTTGCTTATATTAATAATCAGTGTGTAATGGCATCTTAAAAATACACACTTAAAAGTGATCCACTGCAAATGAAAACTGTTGTTAGGTTATCATCATCACTAGTTTAACAGTCATTTTTCAGGATTACCCAGGTTAGCATCATCCTTTGGGGGCAAGAGCTACTGTTTTTATATCACCCGATACCACCTACAATCGCATCTTCTTCGGCCTCCCACTGGACCTCTCTCCTGCTCCACCAGCATCTTGGTGTACCTCATCACTTTTGTTAAACATGTCCAAAATGCCTTAGTCTGTTTCCCCTCACCGCAACATCTATGTTCTCCATACCAAATCTTCCTCCTTATTGCGTGACACCTGAATGTCTTCTCATTTTGTGGTACTCCACACATCAATCTGATCATTCTCATTATTGTTCTGTCCAGCTTTGCTTCAAGCTATGCTTTCATCTGCCATATTTCACTTCCACAGAGCATACTACTCTTCATAGAGTTTTTATAAACCGTGCCCTTCAATACCACAATAGCTCCTGCAAAAGTTATAATGAAGCAGATTAGAGTTCCCAAAATTTATTCCAACGTCACCTAAGCATCAGAACTTTCCTACTTTCTCAAAAACAGCTCCATTGCCAATATTTACAATTTAATTTACTACATCAGCATTCTACAACTTCCTCACTCACTTTCTACAGACATTCAACAGAAGTCTCACTTGCCTCCTGTTGACCACCCTTCACACCACTACATCATTTATGCACCCACTTTTGACAAACTGTGCACTGGATTAAGTTTCTTCCAACACTTTTACTTCACATACACCACTCAGTCCCAATCACCATCTTGGTCTTTCCTACGACTATCATTAGGCTTTTCAGTTCCAAACTAGCTTTCCATTTCACTATTTGCTCCTTCAATTCCTCTTCACTTTTTTCCAAACTTTGAAAGCAAAAGGAAATGATGTTTCAAAAACATTAGGTGTGAATGGCAATTGTGAAGTGATGCATGTGTTTTCCTACAACTTACATGTACTAAAAAACAATCAAAGTAGAAGCAATTCCGATTGCAATTTATGACTCATTCTTAACATTTTGATCTAGCTAACTGGGGAAAACTTCATGTTATCATGTTTATTTGATCAGGTTATTTAACTGTTCTTCTTTCAGACACACCCTGTAAGCCTATATACACACCCGCTTTTTACGGATATGGAATATGTAGTGTGCTGTTTTGCTTGAGGTGACTACATATGGGACATGTCTTGGGACCAATTTGGGATGTGTCATAAAAAGCATTCTATGACATTTACAAAATGGGAATTGTGCGTTCATACTGTGTAAATCCCCCGGTGGTACTTTTTATTATTTTTAATAAAAAGGCTTGGCGTTCTTTCACCTAAACTAAGAGAGAAACTTTTTTTTTTTTTTTACACAGAAGTCTCAATCGGTGTGTATAGAGCTTGGTTTTGGTTCCTAGGAATTATACAAAGTTGGCATACGAATTACTGATAAGGTAGCTCATTACTTTTTTTTTTTTTATAAAAGCTGTATGTGTATTTAATGATTTCCTCTTACTGTTTTTTGCATTCTTCTTTATGTCCTAATGTAACACAACACATTATTACTATTTTCATCAAGCCATCCTTTCCCTGTTTAGAATGGGACTTCAAGGTGGAAAGAAATCATTGGCATAAATCAATCAGACAGACTTTTGGAATAAAAAAAAATTTACAGCCACTTTTAGTAACTTTGCAAATCTAGTTCACAAAACAACTCGCCACACATACAGGAACAATCTCAGGTACATACTTGCAAGTTGTTTTGTACAGTATTTTTAACCATACTTGCAAATAATTTTGATAACTAGGGCCCTCTGCCCCCTGCTTGTTTTGCTCGCCAACCCCCGTGCAGGCCCTATGGGCTAGTCATTTCCCAGATCTGCCGCTTGCGACGAATCGTGCTGTGCTTTTGCATAAACATGAATATCAGCTCTGTCTTTGATATCTCCATCTTTCAAAACTATTATCACTGACAATTTGTCACATGTTGGTTTATTATATATGAAAGTGTGATCTTTCGGATTCAAATAGAAATCCAAGAAAACTTCTTTGTCCGTGTTTTTTAGATAAATTTCATGTGAAGTGCGATACTTTTGGACATATGGATTTGTATCCATTATTGGTTGTAGAATTTCTAATGCATCCGATCATTTAACTCTTTCGATTCTATGTTGCATTGCTTCTCTGTGATCATAAATATAAACCTGACCCGAATTGTGGTTTCTTTGAAATTAAACTTGTAGTAGCTTTAATTGTTGCAGGACCACAGATTCTCATAGCGTATGGTCCTGAATCGTGTAAATCTACATTTTAAGCATTGAATGATGCGAACGCGAACAGATTATTGTAGATTCGGATATTTTGACTGTAGTGCTTGTGGATTTCACTTTCACCAAATAACAAATCTTTTATTTCTTGTGCATACGCCTCTTCATTGGGAAGAAACATTACTTTAGACCGATGACAACATGAATTAAACGATCTACAACCCTCCAACTTAAAGTTTAAATTCGAACAATATATTCAATCTCTTTTCACTGTTTCGTTATTTCACCGAGTAATAATTTCTGTTTGTTAGCGCTAATGCGATCTTTAGTATCAGTTTTTTGAGACTTTCATAATCTCTAACTTGCTCTGTCATGAGTATCGTGCCAACGTTTTTGAACCTCTTTATGATGTTCTATTTTGTCTTCTATTCTTTGTCTTTTATTCTTCTACTGTTTGTCTTTTATTTCCGCCCTCCTCTTGGACCTGTTATGTTTTCAATTCATCCCTTGGTACAAAGTCTCATTTCACGGGACTTGAAATTATCTCTCTGAAAATGTCTCATCTTGTCTCTCTGAAAAAGTCTTGTCTCGTCGCAAGATTTTTTTTTTAATATAATAGAGAGATTGATTTTAAGATAAAAATAAACTGAAGTCTTAATATTTATTCTTGTTATATACTTGTATTTTTTTTTTTTTATCACAAGCTGGATGACTTTTGCTGACTGAAGCTTTCAATGTTTCTGCTTTTCCCACTGAAACATAGTGGTTTATCCCTATTTGTATGCAAAGTGTAATTGTGTAATTATTATATGGAAATTGCAATGGACAAAGTATATCAGTCGGGCATGATTCTATTTAGACGTTCCAGCCATTGTTTAAAGCATGTCACAAAGAATAAATAAACCCTTTTAGTCCATGCTCCTTCTTTTAACTGCTAAAAAGCAGAGAGTGGGACAATTTTAAGTCCCTGTTCGCTGTAGAGATTTCTTTCAACTCTATATACTGTATAAAATGTAGCAATAAAAGAATTTTCAGTTTTCCATATGAAGCAAAATTCACTGAAAAGGTCAAGATGTACAACTAAATACCTTTGAGCACAAAACATCTGCTACTAATTCTGAAGATGATCTGGAATGTTGCAATATCATCTCTAATAGCAACAGTACATAGTCTTGAAACCATCATGTTTTTCTGTGAATTCATGAAAAATATATTCTATATTAGCCATTTAACAAATGCTATACATAAGGAAGGGGGCAATTATAAATCATATGGACCTGAGTGGTCACCCAGATGTCATATATTAATAATACACTTTTGCTTGTATCTTTCAAAATACTCAAAGACACATAACAAAGAAAATCATTACAAACACATCATGAGCATTAAAAAGAATACAATTTTTAACAGAAACTACCAAAACAAATAAGTACATAATTGGACAGAGTAATGAAGAAAATCTAAGAAAGTAAAATCACAAGTTTGGAAAGCTAAGGATTTTTTTGTTTAGTAAAATGTAATCTAAAGACCTAACATAAGGGCTGCAATCTTCAATCTCCATGGAGGACCAGCAGAATGAATGGACAACAAAAATACTATAAGAAGATTGTAACAGGTAAACAAGGTCATGCATAATGTTTATGCTTATTATCAGGTATCACTGCTTTCAGTTGAACAGGAGAAGTGCATGCAGTCCATGTAAAGCAGTCTGCAGAATTTGGTTTAAAAGAAAAAGTATTAAATGCTGCGCAGAGATCCAGCAGCACAAGGGCAGTACCTAGTCTAGACTAAACACTAAACTACAGGACATGTCAGCAAAAGAGGAATTCAAAGTTTTAATGTCTCATCAAATGATAGCAACTCCACAGCTCACTGAATTAGAAGGCTGTATTAACCGTGATTTTAATTCAAACTGTTAGAATTACAAAGCAGTAAACTGGACAAGAATAAGGCTGAAAGTAACTATAGCTTGCAGCAAATCTCCAAACAAGGTCAAGAGTCAAAAGTAATAAAATAACTGAAGATATGATCTCACAGCAGAAGCAAAACAGATAAAAAGATAAACAATGTTTTAAATGTCAATTTTGAGAACATTTAGAAAAATCACATCAAAGGTATAAAAACACTTTTTTAAGCAATAAAATAATGTTAAACATTAACAAATGTTAATATGTTTAAGAAGCACAGCAGTAAAACTAATCATGATATACTATATACTAATATCTAATTCAAACTAAGAGTACACAAAGTCTGCTTCAGTTGGTTATTAGGTGGGTTATTAAAATCACTAATTTTTTCATATTATTACAAGGCTATGTTATTTTCGCTACTATAATCTACTAGCAACAATCATACATGCTATGTTATGGGCAAATCAAAGCCATTTACTTACTTCTGAAACCCTCATCACTGAATCAGATGTTGCTGCTCTACATTTTGGGCTGTTAAGAGCCCTTTGCATCTAGATATTAGCACAGATGAAGAGAAAAATGAAGCACACATAAAACTAATTTTAATTATATTTCTGTGGATAAGAAAAAAATATTTTTAAGTACCATCGACTAGAATAAATTAATAAATGGCACTTGTCTCTCCCACAAATAAACATTTCACCGAGATGATAGTTTTCATGTTGTATTTTTTTTCAATTATAAAATACTTTCTACTCAAAACAGAATCTTTGAAGAAAAAAGAAAAATATCCCACTATAAAGTAGGGTGAAGAAATACTTCCTTTAAAAAAATCTAGCTATGTTACTTGTGAATGAGGGATGGGGCCAAAAAAGATCATTCAATCATATCCATTAAACTTCCTTTTAGTTAAACATTTTCAAAGACACACGTTTTTAAAAACTGTCTTAACGAAATTATTTAAATACACTGAAAAATACATACAGTGCAGTGCTGACACCAGATTAGATTAAATAAAATAAACCTTATTAATCCCGAGGTCTGAAAAGATGAAACATAACAGTGAATGTATAATGTGAATACAAAGTAATGAAATGACAAATATCTTAAAAAACTCAAGTCTTCTTAAACTAATATTTTAGACAGTATATTGGGCAATTTTATAAATGTTACATTAAACAAATATATTCTATATCTATAGAGGCAGTAGTATGATTTTTAATGGGGGAGGTATGAGAAGCAGCTTCTGAAATATGTGCCGTCAGAGGTGGGAAAGTCTTTGACATTAGTACTATACGGTATAGTGAGGGGTTTATGGCCAAACAATCTCCTAGAAATGAAAAGAGTGAATATGATATTGACCCATCTCAAAAGATTTCATGGTAAGAAACACTTCTTATAGTCTGTAATTCGATTAATTTTAAGGTGAGCTACCCTTTACAACATGGCTTTTCCCCATGTCCACAGAAGAACAGAGAAATTACAAACCAGGTGATTTTAATCAAAATTAAATCAAAGAATACAGAAAGTATTTAACAAGTACAATACTTTTGGCATGAAGTAACTTATAAAGCTAAATATTTCAAAAAATCTATGTAAAGGCTTGTAAAATTATTATGAATATCACTTTTACATTACATTATTTAATGAAGAGACATCATATTCTATATATACACATGGATCACCATTATTTCATTCATATTTATACCTCAATAATGCTTAGGGTTTCCACATTGGAAGTTACAGGATAGTCAGCAGCTGTTTCATGATAGAGATCACCTGAAAATGAGAAAAAGGAAAAATAAAGGTATTTTTGATGTTTTTAACTGTTTTCACTAATATTCAGGAGAAGCAACTATAAAAATGTCTTAATAGTTTATAACAGTATATAAAAAGCAATCAGAAATGTATACCAGGTAACTGTTTTACTATACATAATACTGAGGTTGAGGTGCCCAAATTCCATATTTTACCAAGATCTTGATGTCATATTCTAAAATCAGGCAAAGTAAGAAATTTTTAAAAGCAAATTTTTATTAAAAGAATAGTAAAATAATTTACCTGGGACATCGTCCTGTTCTGTTCCCTCAATTTTGTCCATGAGATCATTTGAATTCCATTTTGTAATTTCTTGAGGAAATATCTCTTCATTGTCTGAAAAATCCTCTAAGAAAACCAAAAACAAATATGTGCAGGTATGTGTCAACTTTTTACAGATGAAATCAATAATCTTACTTTATTAAGTGTTTAACACATAATAAATATAGAGAACAGAACCCAAATTTAAAAATTTTAGACTTGAAGAAACAAAAAAACAGAAAGCCTTATTAGCAGTGGTTTAAAATGTTATATATACAGCTTATTAACTAAATAAGTCAAGAAATGAGACAATTATATTATAAGGAACATCTTTGGATTCTGATAAGACAGTAGTCAAATGCTGATGTGAAGACAAATCCTTAAGTCTTTTTTTTCCTCCAGTGCCATTATAGTTTAAGATAGAATGGGGCCAGCCAATTAGTATTCTTCTTAAACAGTTTTAAGTCTGCTATACTGCTTTTGATTATTAATGTATGTATTTCACCATACATCCTGAAAGCTGTATTATACTGTGAAGTCCAAGAAGAAAGCCATATAATAATCAAGAATTGCACTGGATAAACAGTGCAAAAATACATTTTGTTATCTGCACTTACCAACAACTTGAAAACTGTACAAGTGAAGTAGAAACAAAAATTTTATCAACCTTTAGCTAGATTTCACCAGGTCCAAATAACCTTGCTTTATTCGCTACAGTCTTTGTTATATTTAATTAAAAGAGAGACTTTATTCACCCCCTCACTTTTAGCCAAGCTCTAAATGTTAAAAATTTCCAAGTCAGTCATTGTTCTGTGCATTTTGATATTATATTCTCTTTTAACATAACTAGAATTGAAACATAAAATGTACAAAAGTTGTGTTGTGCTTTTTACCTCCAAGGGATGTGTTATGCTAATGATGAAGATGTCAAATCAGCTACATAATATTGTACAAGCAAGGCAAAATACTCTGTGTGAAATTCAACTGCTTTGTGCATGTTTTAACAAATGTATTAGTGTTCACAGAGTGTATGTTGAAAATAAAACTTGGTTTGTTTTACTTGTATTTCTCTTAGTATGTCAGGTACATTTTTTTTTTAATTACTCCTCATTTTATTTAAAAAATAAATATATGCCATCTATCTGTTTGGAAAACAAATTCAAATTTACCATGTGCATCGAAGAACTCTTCATCAGAACTGTCATCTGAGTCTCTTGCAATGCTTTGCATCCTCCACTCGGAAATGCTGTGACGAGATGGACTACCTGCAACAACAAAGACGTGAACTATTTTTTATTTCCAGTTTATACTGAAACAAATTTGATTAGGCTAGTATATCCACTGGTTATTAACATACCCTTTCACTCAACTTAAACTTTATTTCCAAGCAATATAATTTCTAAGAATTTTTTCTCAAGACCATGAGATAGACAGAGCCATTAAAATCTACAACACAGATTCTTACCTCAAACTTATTAATTGTCCATCATAGACTAATCAATGTAATATCTTTCATTTAAAGAAATAGCTCATACCTAATTTTACAATTCACTGGCATTTTCTTAGCCATAGGACTGTCCATGAAGCAGATGAGTCCTGAATTTTTGGTCCAAATAAATTATTTATTAATTAAATTATTATTATAAATTAAATTATTTATTAATTATTTTTCTCAATATTTTAGACCTAGGCCATCAACCTTTGTAATAATGTACTTGTCTCTATCAGTTATACTTTAGTGGTCTTAAAAATCAAATTCAGCATAAAGGCTAATTTTGTTAGTAAAGCATACTCTTGATTAAGTAATAATTATGAAAATCTATTATCAGGTTTTTGTAGTTCTGTTTTTTTTTTTTGGTGTGAGATAAACACTTAAGAGTTACAGTTATTTTGATCATGTTTTTTTTATTTTCATAACATCATTGACTTTAGCCTGCATCTTTGTATACTGCACATTATTCTAGGAGAGTCTGGGCAGTCGTCTGGGCTAGGAGTTTTGGTCAGCATTTCCGTAATGACCACACTTATTAAGAGATTTACTTCTTATGTAATTTGTTGTACACTGCAGTATTGTACATTCTTTTCTTTCTCCCTTTTTAAAATGCTTTTAATATACTCATGTTGAAATATTCTTGTATTAGTATTTTAAGATTTTACAGCACCATTTATAATATAAAGGTGGCACAGTCTTAACTTACAACTTAAGAGTGCTGTTACACAGATTCAGTCTTATGTCTTAATGGAGTCACCATCTGTGTAGCTTATAGAACATTCCACAAACATTTGTATAGATTTCTTGTGACATTCCAAAACATGAGGGTGAGGCTGATTAGTGATCTAAAATTTTGTTCTATTTGAGTATACAGGTGTGCATATATGCATGTCTTCGATATGTTTAGGGTTGGTTGTAACCTTGTATTTTATATATATATATATATATATATATATATATATATATATATATATATATATATATATATATATATATATATATATATATATATATATATATATATATAAAACACAACCCACAGGTTGGCCTAGTGTTCCTTTAATTGATGGTGCTGGACACGTAAAAATCAGTTAATATTTAATAGATATATGTAATGCATTTTATATTATTCATGTTATATTTTAAAAGTTAAGTAGGAACATAACATTTTGCTTGTGAATTGATGCACAAATAATAACAATAAACAGGACTACTCTGAATATAGAAACAGGATTATATCTGTTTACAAGATGTTTGAGGATTTT
The DNA here is from genome assembly GCF_016835505.1 of Polypterus senegalus. Taxonomy (NCBI): domain Eukaryota; kingdom Metazoa; phylum Chordata; class Cladistia; order Polypteriformes; family Polypteridae; genus Polypterus; species Polypterus senegalus. The sequence goes on from NC_053165.1 coordinate 64,882,089, forward strand.
TATTTTAGCAAGAAAATCCATATTAGTTTGTAAACAATGTTAAGGACCCTCAGATATAAACAAATACAACTGTGTATACTGAATATGCTTTTGTACCCTAACCACTGTGTACTACTAATACTCGTAAACCCTCCAAGATGCTGTGACAAACACACATATTAATAAAAAACAAGCCAATGAGATATAAGCATGTCTATTTGATGAAATCACTTTTATTTTTAGACTTAGCAATGCTGCATTAGGTAGAGTTAAAGTAGTGAACGAGTTATGTAATGCTACTTTTCCAAGTATGCTTATAACTCTTGAGTTTCCATCAACAACTAGGACCCAGATAGAAAATAGACTGTCTAGGTCCCGATTTATTTTAATTGTGCTTTTTCATACAATCCCTGGAAACCATAGTAAAATAAATATTTTAAAATTAATAACCTCAAATATTTAAAAAAAATAGAATAACAAGTTTACTGCACCACAGATGCCATATAAGCACTTAATGACAGTGGTCAATGCTACTACTTAGAATGTTCAAGCCTCAAATAACCGCTACATATAGGAGGAGATAAAAGAAACTGACAGAAACAGGCGTCCGATAAGGAGAAAACAATGGCAAAAGTAAGTAAAAAAAAAAACAAAAAAGCAATAATGAACACTTCCTGCTACCAGTATGCAAAAATGCTTTTTCCTTACTCTTGCAAGCTGTCAATATACTGTACAGTATAAGTGTGCATATTTTATTGATGTGTTGGAAATGGTATAGGACAATGCAAAACAACTAATGCATAAAAAAAGCCAAAACACTAGAGACATGTGCCTAACAATCATGAGGACAATATGATTTGGCCACAGCCTGCATGCTGTCAATCACTGTGATCCTTATTCTAAATTTATTTTTCCATCTAATCTGACGTAAACACCTCCTCCACAATCCCAGAAAGACAGCTAAATACAGCTTAGCTTCAACTCAGCAGCACTCTGTGAAAACAACTAAACCATCATCTTTGGGAAAGGAATAGAATGTGACTGGCATTAAAATGTTTCATTCTTCAAAGCTGACATCAGCAGAGCTTAGTACCAAGTATATACAGATACTAAATAAAATGGCTAAGTGCAGGAAGCATCAAAAAACACAGAGGAAGAAGATGCTGAAGAAAATGTGAAGATTAAAAAAAGAAGACACCCCCCACGAAAACAAGATTGTGTGGTGCACAGTAGCTTTTTAACACTAAGAACTACTTAACTATTACACACCCTACAGGGTTCCACCTACTAAAGATAGTAATTTGTATAATTTACCATTAAAGTAAAGAGGGCAGCAGTGATATTCCACCTGATTCTTGAAAGTAAACTTTGCAATCTTAAATTGGTTTCCTATTTTACACCAAACATTCCATGTAACATTTATTAAACATATTAGGCATTTTAAGAGCTATAATAAAATTCTGTATTCAAACATTTATTTGGTTCTATAGCTCTGTATAACATAACCCTGTTTATCTAACTTGTTAAACCTAAACTCAAGATCATGACAGAAACAGAAGCTATTGAATACTTAATAACCAAGCATTGACAAATACAGCTTTATATTCTTCTGGCGACTAACACAAACGAATGCGTCTGATTCCTGCCTTATATTCAATGCTTTTAGGATAGGTTCCATCTTCCCAAAACCCTGAAATGAATCAAGTTCAGTTTCAATACACACATTGCTGTGAATTGTCCACAAATCTTAATCAAATTATTACCTACTTTAACTTCCTTAGGACACAATTTCCTAGCCCCCTCTCACTACCTGATGTATGTACTGGCTTGATTAGTGTTATAGTGTGGGTGAAACAATTAAAGAAATTACTGAAAATATTCATAATTCTTGCTAGAGAATTAAGTACACAAAAACAAATGTGGTAAAGTTGTTCAAGAAGTAAGCAGTGTTGGGCACAAGGTAGGAATTATCCATAAGATATGCTTAAGACAGGGCAGCAGACCATTAACTCAGTGAAAACACACAGTACGTATACCTTTTTAAAGTGAAACAAGTATAGCTTCAGGCCTTATGCAGAAGAATGTGGAGTAAGAACGAGTTGAAAGCAGCACTGAATGTGTTTAACAAGGGGACTGCTGAACATGATTACAATTGAACAGCTGTACTAACCTGCAAATGTCTTTGTAAATTGTCATTTATTTTAGGTTAGTTTCATAAAGGCTGGTATTGCACAATTCTATCCCTGTTAATCACATTGACTAAGGTTCATACGCACATTGCATTTATCAACCATATTCTGCATACAACTGAAAAAATGCTCTGATCCAAGATGTTTACTTACTAAGCAAAGTTACTGAATTTTCAACAAATTGAATTGGCAAAAAACTTGACATTTAATTGTATTTACTGACTCTCCAATGTAAATGCTCCCCCCACATTGAAACGTCCCTTCATACAATCTGAGAGCACACACTCCCAGCTAAGCACTTCTTTCGAATAATTATGGAATTCATTAATACACTCACAAACGCACATAAATTCAGGGTAATTCAATAGTCTCAATATCACTTAGTCCAATTAGGAGTCTCTGCAGTTTCTCCTGGCAGCTTTAGGCACAATAGTCCATTCCACACACCCACACTGGGGTTGCCTATTAACTTCAGGCTCAAGTCTTTGACATGGGAGATAAGGTCAAGAGTACCTGGGGTGAGGTTCACACAAATGTGCACCAATCACTGGATCCATGGAGTAGCAGTGCTTACCACTACACTGTCCTTCCTCCAACACAAACAAAAATCAGAATCTGAAGTAAAGGCTGGTCTTAAAAGTATAATGACCACTCAGTAATTTTACTTCTTTCAGTTCTGGCCAAAAGACTGGGCACCCCCACCATATACAGTGATTGGACTGGGATTTCAAATTGGACTTATGGAACTATGAGACAGTAGCACCAACCACTATACAGATAGCATGTCAATGTTCAATTAGTGGTCTTAGCATGGTTAAAAATTTTGAGATATGGGATTTGGTACAAAAACCCACAGAAACACAAGAAACACATGCACATTTCACTCAAACAGTGACTGGGCTGAGAAATGACTTTCAGGAATTGTGATTTAAAAGCACTTGCCACTGCACAAAATCAAGTTCAGTTGCCAATCAGTCAATGGTCACTTATTGTGGTAGGGTTCTTGCATTTGCAAACTGATGTTGTATTATATACATTAATTTAATGCTTAATGAAGCAAGCACCATAATAGCAAATCTTACACCTACTCACTAATCTATTTTTCCAACCTTGAAAGTGCACTTTTGCAGGAAATTCTTAATGTGACTTTTAAAACCTGTTAAGGTGACAATGTTTATTTATAGAAAATAAATTGTCACACAGTATATAGAGTATATAGAGAGGCTTATGATTGGTTATGTTTTAAAGATGATTGAAAATCATCTTATTTTGTATGTATACAATTTCAAAAGTGTTATTTTTGATGCTGTAGAAGTTGTACCCATGACATTCACCTATAAGGCAGTGTAAATTTGGATTTTATGAATGGGGGAAAAGACGAGTTCTATGGTGAGGCAAGATGAAAATGAAAGATATTGTAGGACAATTTTTTTTTTTAAGTGGGCATTTCTCCTCAGCTTAGAAATGTGTGAATAGATGATTCTTTAGTTAAGCTGTACTTCTTGTTGAATTACTTCTCCGACAACCTTGAACAAAACCTTTGAATCAGTAGGGTATTTTTTATTAGCCACTGTAAACTGTCCCATCATAAATGTTGTGGATGTGTGTCTCTGTGTGTTCTGTGATAAGCTGGTGTTTTTCCATGATAACTTTCCATTTTTTGGCCAACACTTCCAGTGTAGGCAATAAAGTCTCATGAAAATCATACTTTGTGTGTATTTCAATGGATTCTGATTTTGTTTATACATCTGTATAGACTCTTTCTTTAAAATTGGACCACAGCATAGATTCACATTATATCTCCTTATAATACATGTCTGCAGTATTTGGTTTGTAATTAATACCAATAATGCTTAAATATATTTCTGCAAAACATGTTAGGAATGTATTAATACATATAATTACATTATAAATTTACTCGGTTGTGAATAAGATTTTACAAATGTTCTTGCACTGGGTTATATGCACCTTACTGCTCAAACACAAGCTGAGGCCTTTCTCTGCATGTATTCCCATAGGACAGAAGCACACACGTGCAAAACAATCCAAAAATACTGAGCCTATGTCTGCATCTGGGGACCTGGATTCACATTCCTGGAGTCCTGGTGGAGGCACGCTGTGAATTATTAATTATTACTTACAAAAATAAAAAAGATGGTTTATGAACAGATTTATGTTTCTGTACTGGCCACAACATGCTTGCTGTTACATTTGCAAACAATGTTACTGAACTAAAAAAAAAACAAGAATAAGCTTCTGCAGTATAGAGGAAATACAAAATAAACCTTATAATTAGAATAATGCTAAAGATTTTCACAGCAATCTTGCGAATTTATGATTTTCAAGGTAAATAACTTCATCATCTAGTGGTTTTAGATTTCATCTACTCATGTCAGGTCAGGCTGGGGAGTATGCACTGGTACAGCATGTTGCCACACCCACCACACGACAAAACAGCTTGGGATCCCAGTTGGCAACCCCCCAAGGCAGACATGCAGTCCAGTCCCACCCTCCGGAAATGACCATCTATCTGCAGCAGCCAGGTATTATGTTGGTGTCCCCTTGGCCTGGTCCAGCCGCTTAGGTCCTCAACAACGAGGATCCTACAAGCCGGATTACCTGCGGGAAACTGCACCACATGGCCGTAGTGCCGTACTGACGCTCCCTAACAATCCAGGTAATGTGCCTCACTCGGGACTCCATAAGCAACTGCTCATTCGACAACAAGTTAAACCAACAATACCCAAGGATTCTCCTAAGTGACACAGTACCAAAGGAGTCCAGTCTTCACTCTCAGGTTACTGGATAGTGTCCATGACTCGCAGCCATACAGCAAAACAGGAAGCATCAGGGCTCTAACGACTTGGACTTTCATCCTTTTGCAGAGATATTAGGAGCGCCACACACCCCTTGCCAGTGATCTCATTACCCCAATCCATTTACTGACTTCATAGGCAGAGTCACCAGAGACATGAATGTCACTTTTGAGGTAAGTAAATCTCTCGAGAAGGTCCTGCAGAGAGACACACTGCTGATGGTTGTGCCCAAGAGCTCATTAAAGGCCTGGCAAGTGACAATTAAATTGCTATGGAAGCACATAACATCCTCACATGTTTTACTGTAGGATAGCTAAATGATATGTTTAATATTTGGAGAGTTATGTTATGTTACCACTTTAACGTTTTTTAATTCAAATCTTGGTACTTTGCTAGTTATGGCCATTTAGTAAGTACAGCTTTAAAAAGGAGTAGTTTTTAGAAATTATATAATGTAAATTAATACCTTACTGATTATCCCAGAATACTGTGGTGACCTTTGTGTGTCTCTCTGTAAAATGTATTTGGAATCGACAGCTTTTAGCTTCATTAGCCAGAAGCAAAGTACCCTGTAGTCTGAGCTACAACAATGATAAAGCAAATTTAGTTACAAATTTATAAAGAGAGGGGGATTTGACAAGAAAATTACAAACATCCTGCTGGACCTGAGCCACTGTCCATGTGTTTTAATGCAACTTCTGTATTTAACTTTTTTGCAATAATTAATTCAACTTGCATGCTTTCTAAAAAATAAGCTCAAGACCCTTAAACATAAAATTTCAAAATTGTCACTAGGCCACTGACAGCCATAATGGCAATGTACAGTACATGGTCTTAAATTATGAGCAGCAAAATAATAATACTTGGTGCACAACACAAAGCTGTGTTAAAAATAATAATAAAAATAGTACTGTATACAATGCTGGGTGGCACAGTGGTAGCGCCGCTGCCTCGCAGTAAGGAGACCTGGGTTCGCTTCCCGGGTCCTCCCTGCGTGGAGTTTGCATGTTCTCCCCGTGTCTGCGTGGGTTTCCTCCCACAGTCCAAATACATGCAGGTTAGGTGCATTGGTGATTCTAAATTGTCCCTTGTGTGTGCTTGGTGTGTGTGTGTGTGTGTGTGTACCCTGTGGTGGGTTTGCGCAATGTCCAGGGATTTGTTCCTGCCTTGCGCCCTGTTTTGGCTAAGACTGGCTCCAGAAGACCCCCGTGAACCTGTGTTAGGATATAGCGGGTTGGAGAATGACTGACTGACAGACTGACAATGCTGGGTGCCTGTGTAATACTAGCAATTATAGATAACCCTACAAAATGACAATTTTAACAGCACAACTTCAGCTGTGTTCAGAGGAGTAGACTTTTGTTGGGTTTCTGATAAAGATTTGTGCTTCTAAATTTATTTGTGGCACAAAAATGTATACTTAAAAAGAGCTGAGTAATAATAATAAAAAAAAAGCACCATACTATGACAAAAAATGGTGAAAAAATTCCACATTACAAGATTACTACTTTGTTTTTGGAAAAAAGTAACCTCAGATAACATACAAGAGACCTCTTTATACTGTACAAGTATCACTACTAAATGAAAGCTTTAATATGTACAACTACCTTTTATTTAATTTTATTATTTGTGTTTTTCTAGAAATATTAATATGTTCTTATGTACACCTTGAAAAATGCATTAGGATATTCAATTCACTGACCCATACACAAAATGGGACATTTTTGCAAAATATAATTTTAGAATATATTTCAGCTTTTGTATCCAGTTCACCGTAATCACATTCACACCAATATCTGATCAGTCAAACTGCTTTACCAGACTTTAAACACTTGATATACAATAGCATTTGGAGGTGCCTAACGCATTACATAATATTTTACGGTGTATTTTACCTCCTCTTTTAGAAGAGCGAGAGGACTTTGAAGATGTTGACCACTGCTTAGTTAAACTACCACGTCCCTGAAGAGTGTCGGCTATGTTCACTGCAGCATCTTCAGCCTCTATTGATGACATTGCTTTTACTTCCTGGTCCTTGTCACTATGTGAAGCATTAGCGCCATTTTGCTCTGCCTCCTCATTGCAACTAAACTGTGCCATCTTCTGTGCCAACATTAGCTGTGTTTCTAGCTCCAGCTGCCGAATGTCTTCAATAGCCAGTCCATACCACTCATCTTGCCAGCACCACGCCTGTCGGTGAGCATGCACCATAACTTTTCTCAATCCTAAAATAATAAAAAATAATGTTATAATGAGTGTCTTGGTAAAAGAGAAGATATTTTATATATAATTAAAGTATAACTTATTTATTGTCATGTTTATTTAATTGCACAATTTTATGGTTAAACCATTATTAAATACCTTCTTATAATTACAATATTTATTTTAATTTAAAAAACAGTTATTGGTAGGAGAAGACTTTGGACTTTATAGATTAATTCAATAGCTGAATAACATTATATTATTTAATTACTATTTTACTGCATTTGTTGGGATAAAATGATATTTATCAGTAGACAAAGCTATTATGTAAAGTATTTTAAATAATGAAGATATCAAAACCTTCCCATAAGTTTTATAATAGCATTCTTTCTGTTTTATATTAAGCATTATTTTTCTAAATCTAGTGCCATGCATTAAAATTTGCAGTATGCAATAAGAGGTTTTCAATTGCATACATTAATAAACTGCTAAAGAAAATGTATAGATTTCCAAAAGTACATGTAATATTGTAAAATAAATGAACTCACAAAAGTGAGTAATTCAAATATGAAAAAGTATATCAAATGCTGTTTTTTGTTTTTTAATTTGTTTTTAATACCTGAAAAGATTTTTAAAAGATTTGTTTTGAACTATGTAATGCTTTAGTCTCCAACAGGGTTGAAGACCAAGAAAATAACAAATACAGTAATTGTGCCTTTGGCATATAAGGTACTGTGTATTTGCAGATGAGGATTTCTGGCAGGGATTACAAGAGGAACAGAAGACATTTCAAATTAAAACTTGTAAAACCCTTTAAATCTATTCTGTCATAAAAAAAGTTGTATAATAAAATAATTACATAAAGTAATAAGTCAGTCCTTCAGGTAGAAAGCATTTTCTATTCCATGTTCTACAGAATTAAAAGCTGCAAAGCTTTTTCATTTTAAGATGGTTAATTATTAAGGGGATAAGATAGAGTGAAAGCTCTAAAAACAGCCTGATGGCAAGACATTCTTGTTGAACACCTGGCACACACTCCTACGCAGAGCAATTACAGCTTCTTACATGTTGATAATAATGCATCTACAACCACTGCCAAGGTCTCCATTTCACAAAAATAAAGCTATTCTACTTGGACAAGTCTTGCAAAAAACATTTCCTTATCTGCATCAGGCATCGCTGCACAACTGATGCAAATTCTGTAAACCCTTGTAATAATTCCATAATGAAAACAGATCTGAAAATCCACATTAAAATATGAATTATGCAGCAACCTTCATAAAGCATGTTATTTAAATCAACATTTAAATAAAGTTAAGAATCAAGAACATAAAAAAGGAAAAACCCAAGTAACAGAAAATAATACTATTCCAAATTAAAGTAAAAGAAAAGAATGCAAAAGGTCGTAAAACTGTAGTATTTTATTTAAACTTATCGTTCAGTTATTTAAAGTCAGGGTCGCCCTCAGTAAAGTATATTAATAACAAATTGGCATATATTTTGATAAAAAGATAAATATCAAAGCCCATAAAATCAAAAGAAAGATTTCAAAAATGCATTCTGGAAAAAAAAATTGATTTGAATACTTTATGCCACGTGGTTATACACTTAATTTAGTATAAGAAAGCATATTCAATGCTCACCTACGTCGTGAATAAACCTTTCAATTTTGGACTGCATTCCCCAGTATCGGAACTCCACTTTACAAAGTTTGTATGCACACATAATTGGCATTTTACTGGGATTGCTCTTAATCTCTTCAATCCAATTGTCTGGAAGAGGGCCCCTCCTTGTCTTCTCAGACTTGTACAACTTGGGATCTTCTTCTGCTTTGTACTCATGGGGTGGGATAGGTTCCTTGACTATATCAATTGGATCTATGGAGAATCAAAGAAAGAAACAAAATCTTAGCTTTCTCAGGTTTTAAAAATATAGCAAAACAACTAATTGCATTTTTGGATTCCAATTTAAAAACTAATCAAAGCACGCATAGCTCAACTCAAGACTGTTTTTTGTCACAAATATAAACAGCATTTCTATATATCTCAAAAGTTCATCCAGTCAGTCAGATATTACTTTTTAGTAAAGAAATTATAAACAGTGAATCATCTTCAGTTGTAATTACAAGCTACAAAGAAAGATCAAGTGAATAACAATGTGTTCTGAATGCCACATGTTATTTTTTAGATACTGTATATATTCCACATTTGATGTTGCTTGTGTGGTGGTTGCATTTTCTCCCTGTGTTTGCATGACTTTTTCCCTTGGATACTCTGGGGTTCCTCCTACATCATCAAAAATAATTAGGCTAGGTTAACTGTTAACTAAGTGTTAGTGTATGCATGAGCATGTGTATGCCAAATGCTGTCAAGATGGGGCCCAACCTCCCGCAACTTTGAATTGGAATAAACAACTTGATAATTGTATAGGTAAAGTTATAGATCGTAACGGCAGGGTAAAACAGGCAGTTGGTCAGAATGTAAGTTAATGAAATCATCTTTGAATAAATTCATGATACTTGCACTATGTCAGGGGAAACAGCAAGTAATAAAAAATGGACTACTAATTAAGTAAGTCAATATGGTTGATTCAAGTGATACTGGAACCTGCAAAGCACTGCCTGTGAATATGCCTGTGGATGGATGGATGGATGGATGGATGGATGGATAGATACTTTATTAATCCCAAGGGGAAATTCACATAATCCAGCAGCAGTATACTGATACAAAGAAACAATATTAAATTAAATAGTAATAAAAATGAAAAAAAATTAAAATAAAATTAATGTTCGCATTTACTCCCCCGGGTGGAATTGAAGAGTCGCATAGTGTGGGGGAGGAACAATCTCCTCAGTCTGTCAGTGGAGCAGGACAGTGACAAAAGTCTGTCACTGAAGCTACTCCTCTGCCTGGAGATGACACTGTTAAGTGGATGCAGTGGATTTTTCATGATTGACAGGAGTTTGCTTAGTGCCCGTCGCTCTGCCACAGATGTTAAACTGTCCAACTTTACAATGGAGCCTGCCTTCTTAACAAGTTTGTCCAGGCGTGAGGCGTCTTTCATTTTTATGCTGCCACCCCAGCACACCACCGCGTAGAAGAGGGCACTCGCCACAACCGTCTGGTAGAACATCTGCAGCATCTTACTGCAGATGTTGAAGGATGCCAACCTTCTCAGAAAGTATAGTCTGCTTTGACCTTTCTTACATAGAGCATCAGTATTGGCAGTCCAGTCCAATTTGTCATCCAGCTGCACTCCCAGATATTTAAAGGAATATATAGTATCTGTGAATATGCAATTGTTAAGTGGGGGACACCGAGATGATTCTTGAGTTAAACATATAACAAAAAAGAGGTAGTAACTAAATATAAATAAACACATAGTATCTATTTTTCAGAAATCACTCCATGCCATGGAGGCTTAAAGCCTGAAAGTAAGGAAACAATGTTACTGCCATTAATGAAAACTATTACTAAAGTGACAAAAATAACACTTCTTAAGCAAAATAAAAAAGAAACTATAAGCTGAGTGAAAAATTAAAATTAAATTGAAATTAAAATTTCATATTTTATAAACAACCTGAAAAAAATGAAATTGAGTAAAAATTAAAATCTGTTGTTTGGATTTTTGTAAATAATTCAAAGACCAATGTTCCCTCTGAGGATTTTAAGTATGTGGGGGAGCACACAACTTCTGCAAATTCCCTGGCAATAGTTTGCAAATAACGGATGGCGCAAATTCAACAAATAACCTAGATTTGAAGAAAGAATTTAAAGTCTGATATGAGATCAATCCATTAAATAAAAGAAGAGCCCCAAAGACAACACTTGATTAAGAATTAGATCAAATATCAACGTGATTTTAAAATGTTATGCAACTGTTCACAAAAATCACTGCTCTTAAATTATAAAGCATAAAACAGAAATGACAGGAAAATAACACAAACTACCTGTTTGATGAAAAAAAAAAGCCATTACTTTTTCATTCACAAAATTGTATGCATCATTTAAACTTAAATTTGAAAAGATTTATTTAAACAAATGGAAATGGATTTGACATTATGTAATTATGTGCATATAGACCCATTGTTAGCAGAAGCTAACTCAAAATCTGTTAGGTTAAAGGTAATTATATATCCAGCAACATAAACCTTGTTCTTCCAGAAATAATAGAAAATGGTCAATATCAGGTTGACCATCATCTAACAAGGCACTTAAAACCTCCATGTAAATAAAAAAAACTCCCATTTTCATATATAATACACATAAAGTCAAAATACTACCAATAATGTACATCCTTCTACAAAAATGTAATTTTGCATTGTACCTTTCACAATATACTTGCAGCTTATTGTTGATTTATAACAACTGTTATGTAATGTAAATTTATCTGAATCTGCTCAATGCTAGCAATCTGGTTAGTGTTACTGCACAAAATGTTACAAGGTCAAAGGTTAAATGCCAGGTTAGACACTGTTACTAAACATTTGCAGTCTTACAAAATAACTACATGGTGATTCTCCAGGTGTTTATGGATGCTGCTGAACTCTACAACTTCCAAAGAAAAACATTGGCTCAGTTTGTGATTAATAGCCACTAGATGTCTCTGTCACATCTTAAACTGCTATTATTGCATTCAAGAGACAGAGAGAAGCCGTTATGCAATAACATGCTGCAGAATATCACTCTGATGAACAGCAACAGCAGCCTCTTCAATTGGAGGCAGAACTCAAGAATCATCAGCCTCAGTCACCTTTGTTATATGCAGCTATGCTTCCTAATGAGGGCTGGCAGCTTGTGAAATATTTCCAGATGTATTTTCAAGAAGATTGATTTGCTTATCTTGCCTGTTTACTGAAAATATCACAAGCCAAAGATGACCACATGAGCATGCATATAACAACAAACATTTTCAGGTGGCCATGAGGATGAAAATCTGCTTGGTAAATCCTACAATGTATAAATCTCAGTATTTGTAACTTACTGCATCTGTCATGAAAAATAGATTTTTAACGGATTATTTCATTCTATTAAGCAAACCTTCTAATAATATATCACAGTGGACTACAGATGCAACTCTCTAATTTTAAGAAAATGTTGTAAGTATGTTAAAAGGAACCTATGTAGAAGGCTTAATTTGGGAATATTTACTTATGAATGCTTAAGATGTGTCCATGAAGCAGCTTAAACACCACTACTGTATTGACTGCCTGTCATCACACTGAAAAACTTGCCCCATAAATAAATAAATAAATAAATGAATAAGCTAACAAATGTGGCCATTTTGTTTTTCTGTGTTTCATGTACAGTTTTTAAAATATTACTGCAGTTTTTCAATTTGGAAGGTAGGACGCTACAAAACTGTAAACTGGATACATTTTTTAAGAAATAAAAATACAGTACTTCCATATAAATTCCTCTAACACTGTTAATGGTCATTTAGGAGCATGAGCTAAGCAGACAGCAAACCAAAAGCAAAAAACAAGCTGTGCAAAAAGTGAACCAAGTTCACAGTTGTTTGTAAGTGACAGTCAGATAATTGACTGGAAAATGATAAGAAAATACAGACAATGCTCAACTGCTTCAGCTGTGACTGCCAATGAGACTGAATTAAACTACTCTTAAATAAAACTTTCTACAGCTGCTCCTCTAAAACCTAGCAACAACACAGCAATGTCGACTTTTAGACTGCAGCATAACACTTTAAAATCCGATGATTATTTTATACTTATTATTCAGAAAAAGATTGTGTGAGGCTTAACTGGCATATTTGGAACAAGTGCAGAAATATTTTTCAATTTGGTTTGATTAGAATGAGATGTAAAGGAGATCTAATTGTTTCTGGTAAGTTATTTCACTGCCTCCCGAATAAATGAAGATCTGAAACAGAATTTCAATTGAAATTAATTCTTCTAAATTTGTTTTAAACTGAGAGTAAAACTGGTCATTTCTCAAAAATGCTGTACTGTATATTCACTTAAGATAAGAGGAAAAGGGGAATCAGCATCACATTACTTTTATAATCTCACACCAAGATTACAGATAAGAGGTATTGGGAAGTAAAAGATCTAAAGTCTACTTTTGATTATCATTTGTGTCGGTATGAGAAAACTGAACATTATTTTACAGGGGGATTAATAGTATAAGCAACCCATCTAACCCTGAAATAAGATCTAAATTCCTCATATTGAAACTAACCCACCCCCATTTCCAATCAGCAATAAGGAGAAGTAAAAAGCAATTAAAGTAGAGCAGTGAAAGGCAATCACAGCCCACTTGGGACAACTCCACCTGTGAGACACAATAAGACTACCACACACATATATTAAGCCAATAAGAAATGGACCCATCATTAATAATAAAAATAAAAACCCATACAAAAGTCTCCTTAAAATTAAGATAGAAACACTCCAAACACCATCATTCCAAGAAATGTATTTAACTAGTTGATTTACACGATATGAGGCACAAAGTACACTCAAGGAAAAAAAAAGTTCTATTTATGGAGAGCCTCATTTATATCCTGGTAAACGTAAAGGTGGAGCTGAAGTACAACTTTAGAAATGAAAGATAAAGAATGACAGATTTATTTTTTACTGGTCTTCATCACAACAAGCTATAAAGCCTTTCACTTAGATAATGTAATTTGACTTAAAAAAAAAAAAAAAAAGTGTTGATCCTTCATTCTTTAAAGGTTGAGATGGCATAAAAGCAGAAAACAAAAGTACAACATGATATCAACTGTAAACTTGAAGAGTACAAACATTGAGCCTACATTACTTCTTCGCTTTGCTCCTGGAGTGATAGGAACCAAACCGGTAACCTGAAGATGATAAAAACAACGTCTGGTATGTCTGTGCAATATACATTGCATTATAAGTTTAGTACTCTAGATCGGCAAATTTGTCAGTCAGTATGTCCTGCTGCTTTTTCACTAAAGTGATGTCCTTTTTCTAGCTGCTGTTGCCCCTCTTACAAAGCAGTAATACCAAGATGAAGGTTTCTCAGATCTCAGTAGTAAATGCCTGGAAAGTGGAATTAACAGCAAGTGACTGTTCAATAATCTGCAAAAAAGTGATTCCAGGGACCCATATTGCCACTCTGCCACTTTTGAAGGTAGTGCTTTTAGATAAAACTGTGTCCAGTGGTTGAGTATAAAGACTAATTGGCCATCTTTCCAAAAGATTATGTACGTCTCAAACTAAAACAAATTAAGCAGAGATATGTGGTCAAGCCACAACAATGAGTCCTAAATTAGTTTGACGCTATACTACATTAATAATGAGTGGAAATTTACAATGAGATGTTTGAAATTGTCTTATATTGTGGAATATCACAAAGCAGAAGAAACTGCAAATGGACTAAAAGATGCATTTGTCTCCTTGGGGAGACATCACTACGAATAATGCAACAAACATATTTAAGAAATACCATACTTATCAGAGGATGGACATGACTTTGGAGAAAGTTCAAATCCTGTTGTTAGAGTTTAGATGACCAAACCTCATGAGTGCAACTACTCTCTGTCTCAATTACCCTAGTCACTAGTATACTGATAGATTCTATTCCAGTCTCTCCTCGTGACTTTCAAAGCTTTCAAATTTTCAACAACTCACAATACCTGTAATTACTACTTGGATCTTACCAACCTACTAGATAAATTAATTTCTCTGACACTGGCCTCTTCTCAATATTTCAAAGATCAACTTTCCTATTCATGGTATGCATTCATTCTCCTTTACGGCTCCTATTCTCTGGAACTCTGTCTCTAGGTCTGTTTGTGAAGCTCCATTGATAAACTCATTTAAAATCTTGCTTGAAAACTCACTTCTTCTCCTTCTCATTTAAAGACAAGTACAATAAAATGCAACTTTGTTTAACTGTAGTAACTGTACTAATCTTAATTGTACCATACCGTTCATCTTCTCCACAGGTCTATGCTGTTTTTTTACTTATAGGCAATGTAGTTTGGAATTGTACATACTGAAATTATATATTAAATATTAATTGAAAGGTTTTATATTTACTGTTTCCTCCCAGCAACAACCGATTTTCATAAGGAAACAACCTAACAAGAAGCTAAATAAAAATGAACAAAAAATGTACAAAAAAGTCCTAATTTCAGGAAATAATACTAGCCTACCATAAGAAAGATTAATGTTCACAAAGATTAATGTTCACAAAGGTTCGGTGGCAACTGGGCAACAGTCAACTTGGCGAAAAGACAACTCGGTGAAAGGACAACTCAGCGAAAGACAACTCGGCGAAGAAACAACTTGGTAAAATACAACTTGGCGACATCCTTTACCAGTTAGGTAATAGTTAGGTTCAAAGAGATTTTTTAATAATATTTATATAAAATGCTTCACTTCAGAACACAATTTAATGTGACATTAATATATACCTTGACTGTGAAGAAATAACAGCTTAGCCTTTAATAAAAAAGATAAGAATTATTGAGTCATTAATGAAGAGAAAATGCTTCTTCAGGGTGTGTTTTGGCATCTATTATTAAACCTTTGAAATGATTTGTGTTCATTTTGATGGAATTATTAATATTTTAGGAAAAATGGGTAAACATATGTAGACTCATGAACAAACATTATATATTTTTCCCAAATAAAATTAGTGGTAATTATATTTTTGAATTACTAGACTTTGACTTAAAACAGGTATTTCAGAAATGCATCTTGCTCATAATGAGAGTAAGACTATATTTAAATACTATATTAAGGTTACGTCATTAATCCCATAAACGTACATACTATAAAAAAATATTAAATGTAGCCATTTAAAACGTGAGATGGCTATTCATATAGCCAGGTTGGTGTCCAGATATAAACACACAGAGTCAATAAAATATGAAGAAAAACTTAAGATTTTGGTTAATAAAATTAAGAAAGTTATTAAATCAAAGGAAAGTAGACAATGAAATGTCAGAATAAAACTTTCTTTTTTACGGTAATAAGTCACAAATGTTTCTTTATTAAAATATTTGAAGAAGAAAACAATAGCATCAGATTCTGTCAGCCTACCTAGAATCCTCTGTCTCTTTTCTGCAGACGAAAGGTTGAATACATCAACTTGATCTCCAGTGTCAGGTTTGTAATATGTCTCAATATCGATTGAAAACTTCTCCACAAAAGGGCAGGTATATCTGGCAATGATCCAAAATAAAAAGGTAAAATGTACTTATTACAATCACTTAGCAAATGTTCACTATAGTACTATAAAATTAAGAAATATACCTAAACAGAACAAAAAAATAACTGAATTTTTTGAGTAACAATATAGCCAAACAGAGTTGTGCATAGCAAAAATGATAGAAATTAGGAAAATTATCCAGTAGCAGAATTTACTTGCAATAAAATAAGGAGCAAATTCAAATGTACCAAAAGGATCCTATTATTTATAAGAACAATATACTATTAAATATGATAACAAGTTGTAAAACTGCTCATGTGGCTCTATTGGGTACGGAGTTAGATGGTAAACTAAAATTAATACAAAATTAAATCTCAGAATGCTATCCCTATCTAAAAAGGCAGAAGCAAGAGAGAGAAACAATTAAACTATGTAACAAATTTTTATTTTTATTTTGTTCCTGGGTACAAAGTGTGTTTTCCTAACCCGTTATGCCTAAAAAAAATAGAAAATAGCTGTTGTTTCACAAAAACTTTGCTTTTGTGATCAGGACAATGATATTTTGAAATTTGCCTGTTTTCGAGAAAATTCTTGATTCGCATTCAACACTGAGTAGTCTTCTAGAATATTCTTGAACTGTTAGAATTGCCCAGAAGTTTCTAGAATTTTTTTCCAGAATTATCTAGAGCTTTCAAGAAGCTTTTAGAACTTTCTAGAACGTTCTCAGACTGTCCAATAGTAGTCATACAAATATAAAAGCACAGGTGACTCGAACCAACATTTCAGTTTATGTTACTTTTTTGATTTGATTTAGATGGCATCAAGAGGTTGCTTGCACCCAGCAGATGCATTTTGCTACATCTGTGGACAATTTATAAAGATAAAAGTGAGAAAGTATTCCGTGAAAGCATGTCGTAAGATGTGCGAGGCCTACAAGGCATACTTCGGTATGCATGTCGGGGATCAAGACAAGCCCTGGGCACCTCATTTCACATGCGAATATTGCAAGAAAACTCTTGAAGGTTGGTACAGGGGAGAAAAGAGAGTCATGAAGTTTGCTATCCTGCGAATTTGGCGGCAACCGACTGACCACTCAAGCAACTGCTACTTCTGCATGGAGGATCCTACCAAACGTCGCACTGGAAAGAATGCGCCTCAAATCGTTTAACCAGACATTCCTCCTTCCATTGCCCCAGTACCACACTGCCCCGAGCTGCCCGTTCCCACTCCTTCGAAGAGGGATCAGCCATCTTCAGGAGACAGCAGCAAGTCAGACAGCGAGGAAGATATTGCAGATCCAGATTGCGGTTTCACAGATGCGGCTAAGGAGAGAAGGCCATACTTCCCTAACCAGAAAGACGTCAACGATCTGATCAGAGACCTTGGTCTTACCAAGTACAATGCTGAGCTTCTGACATCCAGGATCAAGCAGTGGAACTTGTTGGATGAAAGCGTGCAAGGACAGTATAACAAAAACATGATGGGGGACTACATTTGGGGGCTTCTTCGAGAAAGCGATTTGCAGTACAGTCGCAAATCTAGAAAACCTACTCATTTCTGAACCTTTTTGAGTGGTTTTGACTGTCTTTGTCTATTTAACATGCAAGTGTTGTTCTTTATCAGACCGTATGAACAAAAACATAAAAATTCCCTTGTTTTGTCACTATAAATACGAACTTTTCTGAGCTGTGGTCATAAAATCAAAGTTTGTGCTGAATGTAGTGGTTTATCCATAGACTTTAGACATAAGCAGTTGAAATATAACTCTTGGAAGCGAGGAAGAAAAATTGTGTTACATTGTGTTATCTATTGGGAAGAAGCTGCTTTTAATAACCTGGTAAAAAGCAATGGTCCTTAACTGTCTAAGTGATTTTACCTCAGTAATTAAAGCCTACAGCATTCACAATAAAACATTTTCAAACTTTAACCCCATTGTGATGTTGTGGCAGGACCTTAAATGTGTGTATAATAATTGAAAACCCTCAAATGCGGCCAAATTAAAACAATTCTGTTGAAAAGAATGGATCAAAATTTCACCACAGACCTGAGAAGGACTGATTTCCTATTACCAGAAGCATATGATTGGTGTTGTTGCAATCATATATGTATGAAGTAATAAGTTTGGCAGGGATGGCACAATTACTTTTTTCGTAGTTAAACCCCTACTTAAGAAACAATCTTGAACCCTCGGCTCTTGAAAATTTTAGACCCATCTCTAACCTTCCTTTCTTAAGTAAAGTTCTGGAGAAGACAGTCATTATGCAGTTAAACGACCACTTCAATAAACATGCTATTCTTGATAAATTTCAGTCGGGTTTTAGAACAAATCACAGCATAGAAACTGCACTCGTTAAAGTAGTAAATGATTTGCGAGTGAATGCAGACAGAGGCCATTTATCTGTTCTCATTCTCTTAGATCTGAGTGCTGCATTTGACACCATTGATCATAATATTCTTAGAAATCGCCTTAGTCAATGGGTGGGCCTCTCTGGCAGTGTCTTAAATTGGTTTGAATCCTACCTGACAGGGAGAAAATTCTTTGTTAGTTGTGGTAATTACAACTCAAAGACACATGATATCCAATATGGTGTTCCATAAGGCTCTATCCTGAGTCAGCTGCTCTTCAAAATCTACATGCTTCCATTAGGTCAGATTATCTCAGGGCACAACCACAGCTATGCTGATGACACCCAGCTGTACTTATCAATAGCACCTGATGACCCCGATTCTCTTGATTCACTAGCACAATGTCTGACTTGTATCTCAGAATGGATGAATAGTAACTTTCTCAAGTTAAATAAAGAGAAAACTGAAATAAATCTTAGTGATTGTCAATAGTGGATACAATAAGAATAAGAAATAAACTGGATACATTAGAATTAAAAGTCAAGACAGAGGTAAAAAGCTTAGGGGTAATTGTTGACTGTAATCTGAATTTTAAATCGCATATTAATCAGATCACTAGGACAGCAGTTTTTCACTTAAGAAACACAGCTAAAGTTAGACTTTTTATATCACTGAAAGATGCTGAGAAATTAGTTCACGCGTTTGTTTTCAGTCGACTAGATTACTGTAACGCACTCTTTTCAGGACTACCCAAAAAAGACAAAAATCATTTGCAACTAGTGCAGAATGCAGCTGCTAGAATCCTAACTAGGAAAAGAAAATCCGAGCACATCTCTCCAGTTTTGATGTCACTATACTGGTTACCTGTGTCATTCAGGGTTGACTTTAAAATTCTGCTTATGGTTTATAAAGCCTTAAATAATCTCGCCCCATCTTATATAATCGGAATGTCTGACACCTTATCTTCCAAATCGTAACCTCAGATCCTCAAATGAGTATCTCCTTAGAATTCCAAGAACAAAACTTAAAAGAAGTGGTGAGGCGGCCTTCTGCTGTTATGCACCTAAAATCTGGAATAGCCTGCCAATAGGAATTTGCCAGGCTAATACAGCAGAGCACTTTAAAACACTGCTGAAAACACATTACTTTAATATGGCCTTTTTATAACTTCACTTTAACTTAATCCTGATACTCTGTATGTTCAGTTCATCATAATAACTATTCATGGTGGCTCTAAAATCCGTACTGACCCCTACTCTCTCTTCTGTTTCTTTTTCCGGTTTCTTTGTGGTGGTCTACTCAAAGCATCATGATGCTCCAACAATGATGGATGGATTAAAAGGCAGAAGTCTACGTGACCATCACCATCAAGTCCTTCCATGAGAACCCTAAATCCAAAGAGAACTGTTTCATTTATGTTAGGTAGAATGCCCAGGGAGGACTGGGCAGTCTAATGGTTTGGAATCCCTACAGATTTTATTTTTTTCTTCAGCCATCTGGAGTTTTTTTTGTTTTTCTGTCCACCCTGGCCATTGGACCTTACCTTTATTCTATGTTAATTAATGTTGACTTATTTTATTTTCTTACTGTGTCTTTTATTTTTCTATTCTTCATTATGTACATTAGCACTTTGAGCTACTTTTTGTATGAAAATGTGCTATATAAATAAATGTTGTTGTTGTTCACATTGGTGATGTAGGTATTGGTGAACTTTTTTCCTTCAGCCAATAAAATGATCATTTAGAAACGTATTGCTTTACCCAGGCTGTCTTTTGAATTAGTCTAAATGTATTTGCACATCAGAAAGTGCTATGGAAAAGCAAAAATAGAGGAAATCAGTAAGGTGGAAAATATTTTTTCACAGCACTGTACATTATACTTACTGCCTAAGATCTTGGTAGGATAGAGCATTGGTAGGAAGCAAGAAAGGTGATGAGAATAACTCCTAACTGTACTTCCTATTCTTATTGCATGAGGTGGAACATAAGCTCACCCAAGTCCATGCACATACAAAAATGTGCAAAACAAAATCCCAAATACAGATAAAATTAAATCAAATGTGTGCTGTGCTGTAAGAATAATGTCTGAAAGGCGACTAAGGGAAAAAACAACTCAAAGTCGATTCCATACTTGAAATAAAAGATGAACTATTTATCAATAAATGTTTATTTAACGTTCAGCACAGAATTTCTTTTTATGTTTTTGTTTTTGTTAATGTTATAAACTGTGATTGAGGTAATGTAAAGTCCTGGATTCTGGTAAAAAAAAACAAATAATTATGCATACTATGGAGGTAATGCTTATTTCCAATGTCAAAAGTTCCTTAACAAGCTTAGGATTTAGTTAAATTATGCCATGTAATAATAGGAAGTTACTAGTTCAGTTGTCAAAATCATTAAATAAATAATAAAAAAAAAAAACCTTGGCTACCAGAGGTAAATCCTTCCTCATTTGGTTGTTGCGGTATATATATTTTTTTGTGCACATTTAAGGAGTAGACTTGTAATTCTCACTCTCTCAGTATTTCATTGACATTCTTTGACAAAAGCATGACACTTATTGATTCTATTTTGGAATAGTCATTAAACAATTTTCAGCCCTACTTATTGCAACTATGAGTCATGAAGAGCTAGGACCTACATCACAGGACACACTAATGTACACAGCCATATTCAGATATAGTCACATCCAATTTAGAATTATCAGTCGGCCTAACTAGCACTCTTGGTTAAATGGAAATAAAGCTAATGTTCGTTAAATGACACATACATTGATTTGGGAAGACTGTGCAAACTCCACAGAAACAATGAATACATCAGAATTTCAACAAAGAGGTGTGGAATTAATTGGTAGCACTAAACACTGTACAAGCAAGAATTACTTAGAGATTTAAATTTAGTTATCCTTCATGAAAACTTTGCTTAATTTCATATTAAAACCTTTTAGGTATGTTTATGTAATGTGCAGGACCACCTGGTTACACTCTGAAGAACCGTTCAGCTAACATACATATTCTATTATGGTTTGCACCCAGACCTTGGTTGATCAACCTCCATTTTGGTTGATAATCTAAGGAGGCTATGTACATGCCAGAAGAAAATGCCTGGTTTGTATATGAATAATAATGCAGCATAGTGTAACATGGCAGTAGTAAATCATTTGGAGGGAAGGTTAACATGTAAAATGAGATTCTTATTTTTTGTAATGCCTCATACTCTTGTTCCTGTTATGAACTTTAGGTTCCAAGAAGCAGTAAAGTTCATTAATTCTATTTTTCAAGAGTACAGTTTAACATAACGCCATATACTAAATTAATAAGATAAACAGCGAAACAGCTGTTGAACTCTCAGTGGAATACCTAGAGACTACAAATACAGTGCCTATCCAATTGGCTGAAGAGTAAAAAGGCCTTGACTAAGGATATGATGAGCAGCTTTTGGCTCTCACATGGATTTTGGAAAATTCAACACCTGCAGAGTCATCTCTTGTAAATTAATACCATCTCTCTCTAAAGTCAGTAATCATCCATCTAATAGGAAATACAAGGAAAATAAAAAACTTCCATTGTCACTATTTCAGTACCTCCAAGAAACTTTTTAACTTGTACTTTCTCCTAAGAAACTATGTAATTAAAACAGAGAAATAATCTGTCACAAGTACTGCATGCCATTTTTTATGATGATGCTTTAAAAGTATCAAACACTGTCAATTGAGCAGCTCTATTATAAATAGCATGCAAAACCATGCAAAAGTAGTATGTTAGCTATCTACTTTAATTGTGATTACTTGCTTCTCACAATAGTGAGAAACATTATGTTTATAGTCATTGCTTCACTATAACATTAAACACTATTTTTCAAAATATAATGAAAGAATAAAATATAAAATGTCACAATATTTAATGTAGTTAATTTCTGCTGCTAAGTAGTACACGTACCAAATATGAATACAATGCATGAAACACAAAGCAAGTTCAATTATACATTGGTAAACAGCACATCACTCTACTGTTAATTTATAGCCACTGTAAGAATTTCTTGGAATATGACATAGTTAATAGTATATTTGGTGCTGCACTAGTACCAGGAAAAATGACACCTTGCATCCATCTATAGCTAACTGTAGATGCCAATATACATACTGCAGAAAGATTTTGAGCTTACCTTGTTCGAGTATAGGGATAGGCATTCCAAGACTCTTCTTCCACTCTTAATGCAGCTTTTGGTAATATGGACCGGAACCAGCTGGGAATATGCATACCTATATGATACACTTTATGAGTGTACTGACCGGAGCCACCAGGCCCGTCAGTGTACGGATGATTTTTTAAGATTTCCACTCCACTGCCCTCGCCACATGTTTCCTCTCGGCTCTTTTTCTGAAATTATAATAAAAAATATGGTGGTATTAAAAAAACTGGTATTTATATCTTTGTTGTCTTATTTAATGTATTGCACAAATTTATAGAGCTGCCATTTACCATTAACTTTCATTTCATAATGAAGTTTTAATGAAGCATTTACCATTCATTATCTTTTTATAGCTTTCCCCTATTTTATTGGAATCAATTATCTTTAATTTCATGATTTTCAGTAAGCTACGTAGGGAAGCCCATGTCTGTTGGGTGTAAGCAGAACATCATAAGAGATTCAACAAGTCACAGAATTAAAGCACTGCAATTGTCTTTGCCTGCCATGCCATTAAAATCTCATGACTTAGTTTTGAATTCCAAATACCATTGTAATTTGTAGCTATCAGTGAAAAAAAAACAATTTTGTGTAACACAAGATCAAATCAGCCAATCGTTAGGTTAGATGAAGTGTTGAAAAGAAGAAGCGTACAAAGTAGAAGAAGCAATAAAACGCCATAGCAGAGAGGCTACAAGAAAAACAGTGACTACAGACAGAAATAAGAATTTCGAAGATCAGAAATCTATACAAATAGGAGTGAGTGGAATAAAAGAAATGAAACAAAAAGAAATAAAACATATGCTCTAAGTAAACTATAGTAAAAAAATATATTTTGATCTATATGTAGATCTGTTAGTTCTTCAAAAATATATACCACTTTCCAAGACACCTAATTCCTTTCAGATTAAAAAATGGTATTAAATTAGAGTGAAGAGTAGAAAGAGAAGATTCACAATTATTATACCAGAATGCAGGTTATTTAAAGCCTTTTAATTAAAAGTGACTTCAGAGTTCAGCAGATAAAAACACAAACAGGGCCCTTGGCCTTAAAAGGGCTGTGACTTGATTAAAATATCCTATCACTTTGTTATCACTATCTGCAAGAACAGTAATTTAATATGACAAACAAATGACTGCTTTAAATTAAAAGCATACAAGGGAAAACATAATAAAGATGAACAGGCTAGGTGCTGCGATGTTTAAAGGGACAGAAATTAATGGCAATTAGATTTATTTTTCTAGTTGACAAATATGAAGGTTTTTTTGTTTGTATTTAACTATGATTTTGTAAAATTTTAATTCCTTTCTATGCCACGACTAGGTTTGTTATGCTAGGACAGCATAAATTGACGTTTCCTCAAACAGCTGTTCAGCTCAATTAGCATATTAGACATTATTGAGGCTAAAAAATAAATAAGAAAGCCATATAGTGAGTTCAGCCTGATATAGTTCAACATCTCCCTGCATTTTTTACCTTTCAATCAAGTGGAGTTGCACAAATTTACAAAACATTTAGATTACCAAAAGGGAAAAAACAAAACTTTTTAAAGTAATGCAAAATAAAAAGATTGACATTATTCTTATGTTTTAGCTACCTGATAGGAAATATTCACTTTAATGACTTCAACACAGTTTAACTTGATAGGAAATCATACCAAGAAAGAATCTGGGTCACACATAGCAGAGAGATAAAAGCTTCTAGAAAATACAGCAGATTTAACAACTGCTATATATTGCTGAGGCCAGTTAATAGCAGTAAAATGGTAACCACATGATACTAGGCCCACTTTGATTTAAAATACTAAGTAAAAAATGTAGTCTAAAACAAGGGAGTTGCTAAAGCAAGAGTAAAATATTCATACAACCATCAAGTACATTTTTTGTTTTATTTGGAACAAATTACTTTTTTATTAATTTATTTTTATTTTTAAAGTTCTGTTTTTTTGTAATTATGTTTTTCTCAAACAATTAAAAAAAAACTTTATTTTCCATTCAGGCAACGCTGGGTATTTCTGCTAGAGGGCAAACTGGAGATGACAATCAGCATTTTTTACATTTGAGCACCACTGTGCCCTGTTGCTTTTGAAATTAAATAGAGTTGACTGGTTCTGAACATCAACTAGATGATAGCATACATAAAAGACCGCAACACAAACACATTAGAGAGTTTTCATTGTTTGTTAATTTATTTTTAAAGTGTTTTTTTATATATATTTTTCTCAAGCAATTAAAAAAAAAAAAACCACTTTATTTTCTCCTCCCGGGAAATGCTGGGTATTTCAGCTAATATATATATATATATATATATATATATATATATATATATATATATATATATATATATATACATATATATACATATATATATATATACATATATATATATATATATACATATATACATATATATATATATATACATACATATATATATACATATATATATATATATATACATATATATATACATATATATATATATATATATACATACATATATATATATATATATATATATATATATATATATATATATATATACATATATATACATATATATATATATATACATACATATATATATATATATATATATATATATATATATATATATATATATATACATACATATATATATATATATATATATATATATATATATACATATATATATATATATATACATACATATATATATATATATATATACATATATATATATATATATATATACATATATATATATACATATATATACATACATATATATATATATATATATACATACATATATATATATATATATATACATATATATATATATATATATACATACATATATATATATATATATATATACATATTGTAAGATATGGCCGGCCATGTACCCCGGCCAATACCCCCAAGCCGCCAGGTGGAGCCCTCCTTGCAGCATGGAGGTCCCCAGAAGACCAGCAGGGCATTATGGACCATGTAGTTTTTGTGCACCGCCCTGCTGGATGCCATGGGGGCCACGAGAGGGAGCTGCAGGGAGGACCGAAGAATTCTTCATGCCCTATGACCCGGAAGTTCGTCATCGGAAGAGCGGAGGCTTCGGGGTGAGAAACATTATTTACCCTGACCCGGAAGGAATAAGGACTTGTGGACTGTTGGGAAGGAACACCTCCGGGTCAGGGAATATAAAAGGACTGGGGGCTCCCAGACGATGAGCTGAGTTGGGAGGCAGGGTGGCTAAGCGTCTGGGAGTGGAGGATTTGTTATTGTTATTGTTATTGGAGTATTTGGGAGTAGAGGGTGCTTTGTGCACTTTATTATAAAATAAATATATTATTGGACTTTTACCTAGTGTCTGACGTGGTGTCTGAGGGTGCAAGGGTGCGAGAAGCATCTTATTCTGTTACAATTGGCGTAGTCGGCAGGATTCTCTGGCCGTCAGTTTGGCAGAGGACCTGAATTTAAAAAATTTATTGTGGACAGAATATCCCGGAAAGACAGCGTCACGACACACACAGAAAAATCGCCAGAAACCTCATCTTTATCAAGTCCGTCATGGGGAAGAAGAAGACAAAGCAGAGCGCCAGCAACAGCGGAGGTCTAGCGCCGGCATTGCCTGCGCTCAAGAGGAGCTATGGAGCTGCTACGCATTTGGGAGAGATTTCGGAGGAGGACGTCACCGACGCAGGTATGTACAGGGAATGTACTGAATA